>NC_092231.1:35756285-35798785 GCF_036320965.1 Panulirus ornatus | reverse complement strand
TCTCTCCTACTGACATGCGTACACTTATGTATATCTCTTTTTAAACCAGGTATTCCCAATCAACAGTCCTTTTATAGCACATAAATCTACAAGCTATTTACCTTTTCCATTTACAATATTGAACACCCCATGTATACCAATTATTCCCTTAACTGCCACAATGCTCACCTTTGCATTCAAATCACCCATCACTACAACCCGGTCTCGTGCATCAAAACTACTAACACGCTCACTCAGCTGCTCCCAAAACACTTGCCTCTCATGATCTTTCTTCTCATGCCCAGGTGCATATGCACCAATAATCACCCATCTCTCTTCATCCACCTTCAGTTTTACCCATATCAATCTAGAGTTTACTTTCTTACACTCTATCACATACTCCCACCACTCCTGATTCAGTGCTACTCCTTCCCATGCTCTTGTCCTTTTACTAACCCCTGACTTTACTCCCAAGACATTCCCAAACCACTCTTCCCCTTTACCCATGAGCTCTGTTTCACTTAGAGCCAAAACATCCAGGTTCCTTTCCTGAATCATACTACCTATCTCTCCTTTTTTCTCATCTTGGTTACATCCACACACATTTAGACACCCCAATCTGAGCCTTCGAGGAGGATGAGCACTCCCCGCGTGACTCCTTCTTCTGTTTCCCCTTTTAGAAAGTTAAAATACAAGGAGGGGAGGGTTTCCAGACCCCCGCTCCCGTCCCCTTTAGTCGCTTTCTACGACACGTGAGGAATGCGTGGGAAGTATTCTTTCTCCCCTATCCCCAGGGATAGAATAATAATAATAATGATTATTATCATTATCATTAACATTAATGTCAGTATTATTATCATTATCGTTATAATTATCATTATTATTATTAATACTACTATTATTATTATCATATTATCATTATTACTATTATTATCATTATTATTATTATTATTATTATTATTATTATTATTATTATCATTATTATTATTATTATAATTATTATTATTATTATTATTATTATTATCATTATTATCATTATTATTATTATTATCATTCTTATCATTATTACTATTATTATTATTATCATTATTATTATCATTATCATTATAATTATCATTATTATTGTTATTGTTAGTATTATTTTTACCATCATCATTGTTATCATTATCATTATCATTACTATCATTATCATTGTTATTATCATTATTGTCATTATCATTATCATCATTTTCTTATCATATTTTGTCGCTGTCTCCCGCGCCAGCAAGGTAGCGCAAGGAAACAGACGAAAGTAAAAATTCCTTAGAAGGACTTAATTCCCATTACAATAGAGAAATAAAGTTGTTGTTGAAAGGTAATAGTACTCTCATCAAAAGTTTGTTATCTTTGCCCCTTCTTTGCCATATATGTATGGTTTTATCAAAACACATAAACAGAATTTCCCAGCAAGACCTACAGTGAGTTCAGTAGGCTCCATCATATATAAATTGTCAAAATGATTATTTTCTTCATTTAGTCCTTTAGAGGGTATGGTATCAAATTTTAATATCCTGAACAAGAAAGATTTAGTCAACAAGCTAAACAACATCAATGTTAATTTTGATTTCAAACTAGTTAGCTTTGATGTTTCCTCACTTTTCACAAAAGTTCCAGTTGATGACCTTTTAGAATATTTATTTGATGTCTTGGATGATATATATTTACCTGTTTCAAAGTCTGTTTTCATTGAACTGATAAAATTGTGTATAAAAGACTGTGTATTTCAATTCAATGGAGATTATCATGCTAAAAAATTTGCTTTGGCAATGGGAAACCCTCTTTTACCTGTACTAAGTAATCTTTATATGGAATTTTTTGAAACAAAATTACTAAAGGACATCTTACCTTCTAATGCAATTTGGTTTAGGTATTTTGATGATGTTCTTTGTGTTTGGTGAACAAATGAAAATTTACAAATATTTCTCCCCTTACTTAACAATTTAGTACCTTCCATCAAATTTGCTGTAGAAAATGGAAATAATGGCATGTTACCAGTTTTAGCTTGCTAGATTCATAGGCAAGGAAATAAGTTTAAGTTTAGCATAGAGAGAAACCTACCAATGTATGCTCATATATCCATTATTCCTCATCTCAACATGACAGAGTTAAATCATCATCATTTCAGTCATTGTTCCTTAGGGCATTACGTATTTGCAGTCCAGAGTTTATTGATGATGAGTTTGAGAAGATATATTCTATTGGATCTAAATTAAAGTAGCTTAGATATTTCATTGATAAATCCCTTAAGTTAACAAAGAAATCATTTTACACAGTTGAGCCCAAACCTCCCATTGACACCAAGAATCTTTTAGTTCTCCCTTTTGATAATAATTTCACTTTACTTTCCATGTTGCTTAAATCCTATAATGTAAATGATGCCTTCAGCAACAATAATACTATAAAGAATATCTTAATCAGGAATTCACCAGAAAATTCTCCTGGATGCATCTGTAAAGTGCCATGTGGAAATTGTGATATATCCCATGTTGGTCAGACAGGTAGGGATCTTTCTGTTAGGCTTAAGCAACATAAATATGGTATAAGAATGGGACAAGAATCAAATGCCTCTTTTAATCATGTTAAAAACTATGATCATTGTACTGACTGGAGTAATGGCATCTCAGTTATTAATTTTAACTCTATTACCACGAGAAATATCATTGAATCTTTTATCATTAAATAGTAAATATCAAATACTAAATACTAAATATTACATATCAAAGAATTATAACCTTAGTACTAGTGATGGTCTATATAAATTAGATAACTTATTGTTGATAAAATTTGTAATATAATGAGTTATGAACGGTCGTTGTCTGTCTTGGACAATCGCATGTTTACCAAATGGCGTCCTAGCTTCGTCTCTTCAATGTATATCATCTGACTGTTATATTTCTCTTTTGTGTCTCCCATGATGATGTGATTATTACACGAAAGTGCACTTGGGAACTTATCGTGTTTCATTTTCCCCGTGGACTCATAGGAATATATATATATATATATATATATATATATATATATATATATATATATATATATATATATATATATATATATATATATATCCCTGGGGATAGGGGAGAAAGAATACTTCCCACGTATTCCCTGCATGTCGTAGAATGCGACTAAAAGGGAAGGGAGCGGGGGGCTGGAAATCCTCCCCTCTCGTTTTTTTTTTTCTTTTCTAAAAGAAGGAACAGAGAAGGGGGCTAGATGAGGGTATTCCCTCAAAGGCCCAGTCCCCTGTTCTTAACGCTACCTCGCTATCGCGGGAAATGGCGAATAGTATGAAGAAGAATATATATATATATATATATATATATATATATATATATATATATATATGTATATATTTTTTTTTTTTTTTTTTTGCTTTGTCGCTGTCTCCCGCGTTTGCGAGGTAGCGCAAGGAAACAGACGAAAGAAATGGCCCAACCCACCCCCATACACATGCCTTGATTCAATCCACTGACAGCACGTCAACCCACGCCTCGCAACCACATAACATTGTTGGAACCACTATTCCTTCAAACATACCCATTTTTGCTTTCCGAGATAATGTTCTTGACTTCCACACTTTCTTCAACGCTCTCAGAACTTTTGCCCTCTCCCCCACCTTATGATTCACTTCCGCTTCCATGGTTCCATCCGCTGCCAAATCCGCTCCCAGATAACTAAAACATATATATATATATATATATATATATATATATATATATATATATATATATATATATATATATATATATAAAAACTTTTCACTGCTTCTAACAACTTGCCTCCCACACCATATATTCTTAATACCTTCCACAGAGCATCTCTATCAGCTCTATCATATGCCTTCTCCAGATCCATAAATGCTACATACAAAACCATTTGCTTTTCTAAGTATTTCTCACATACATTCTTCAAAGCAAACACCTGATCCACACATCCTCTACCACTTCAGAAACCACACTGCTCTTCCCCAATCTGATGCTCTGTACATGCCTTCACCCTCTCAATCAATACCCTCCCATATAATTTACCAAGAATACTCAACAAACTTATACCTCTGTAATTTGAGCACTCACTCTTATCCCCTTTGCCAGACTCGAACCCGGGACCCCTGCGTGACCATTGCTATGATGCTATGATCGCTCATACTGGGGGAAGACTATTGGAATGCTATGCAATAGAATACCCTTCGCCTCACGTTGGTGAGCAACGGGGTCTACACTGATCAAATCCCATCAGACTCACACAACCAGTAGATAGCATTTTAAAGAAACTATGTGTACAACACGTAGGTATATGAATATACATTATATATACAAATATATATGTATATATATATATATATATATCTTTCTTTTCTTTTCAAACTATTCGCCATTTCCCGCATTAGCGAGGTAGCGTTAAGAACAGAGGACTGGGCCTTTGAGGGAATATCCTCACCTGGCCCAATTCTCTGTTCCTTCTTTTGGAAAAAAAAAAAAAAAAAAAAAGAGAGGGGAGGATTTCCAGCCCCCCGCTCCCTCCCCTTTTAGTCGCCTTCTACGACACGCAGGGAATACGTGGGAAGTATTCTTAATCCCCTATCCCCAGGGATATATATATATATATATATATATATATATATATATATATATATATATATATATATTCATATATATATATATATATATCTATTTATTCATTATTTATTTTGCTTTGTCGCTGTCTCCCGTATTAGCGAGGTAGCGCAAGGAAACAAGACGAAAGAATGGCCCAATCCACCCACATACACATGTATATACATACACATCCACACACGCAAATATACATACCTATACATCTCAACGTATACTTATATATACACAAACAGACATATACATATATACACATGTACATCATTCATACTGTCTGCCTTCATTCATTCCCATCGCCATCCCGCTACACATGAAATAACAACCCCCTCCCCCCTCATGTGCACAAGGTAGCGCTAGGAAAAGACAACAGAGGCCACATTCATACACACCCAGTCTCTAGCTGTCATGTTATAATGCACCGACTCCACATCCAGGCCCCACAGAACTTTCCATAGTTTACCCCAGACACTTCACATGCCCTGGTTCAATTCATTGACAGCACGTCAACCCTGGTATACCACATCATTCCAATTCACTCTATTCCTTGCACGCCTTTCACCCTCCTGCATGTTTAGGCCCCGATCACTCAAAATCTTTTTCACTCCATCTTTCCACCTCCAATTTGGTCCCCCACTTCCCCTTGTTCCCTCCACCTCTGACACATATAAACTCTTGGTCAATCTTTCCTCACTCATTCTCTCCATGCGACCAAACCATTTCAAAACACCCTCTTCTGCTCTCTCAACCACACTCTTCTTATTACCACATATCTCTCTTACCCTTACATTACTTACTCGATCAAACCACCTCACACCACATATTGTCCTCAAACATCTCATTTCCAGCACATCCAACCTCTTCCACATAACTCTATCTGTAGCCCACGTCTCGCAACCACATAACATTGTTGGAACCACTATTCCTTCAAACATACCCATTTTTGCTTTCCGAGATAATATTCTTGACTTCCACACTTTCTTCAACGCTCTCAGAACTTTTGCCCTCTCCCCCACCTTATGATTCACTTCCGCTTCCATGGTTCCATCCGCTGCCAAATCCGCTCCCAGATAACTAAAATATATATATATATATATATATATATATGTATATATATATATATATATATATATATATATATATATATATATATATATATATATATATATATATTTTTTTTTTTTTTCATACTATTCGCCATTTCTCGCGTTAGCAAGGTAGCGTTAAGAACAGAGGACTGGACCTTTGAGGGAACATCCTCACCTGGCCCCCTTCTCTGTTCCTTCTTTTGGAAAATTAAAAAAAAAAAACTGAGAGGGGAGGATTTCCAGCCCCCCGCTCCCTTCCCTTTTAGTCGCCTTCTACGACACACAGGGAATACGTGGGAAGTATTCTTTCTCCCCTATCCCCAGGGAAATATATATATATATATATATATATATATATATATATATATATATATATATATATATATATATACATATATATATATATATATATATATATATATATATATGTGTATGTATATATATATATATATATATATATATATATATATATATATATATATATATATATATATATATATATATATATATATATATGTATATATATATATATATATATATATATATATATATATATATATATATATATATATATATATATATATATATATATATATATATATATATATATATATATTTGTTGAGTATTCCTGGTAAATTATATGGGAGGGTATTGATTGAGAGGGTGAAGGCATGTACAGAGCATCAGATTGGGGAAGAGCAGTGTGGTTTCAGAAGTGGTAGAGGATGTGTGGATCAGGTGTTTGCTTTGAAGAATGTATGTGAGAAATACTTAGAAAAGCAAATGGATTTGTATGTAGCATTTATGGATCTGGAGAAGGCATATGATAGAGTTGATAGAGATGCTCTGTGGAAGGTATTAAGAATATATGGTGTGGGAGGCAAGTTGTTAGAAACAGTGAAAAGTTTTTATCGAGGATGTAAGGCATGTGTACGTGTAGGAAGAGAGGAAAGTGATTGGTTCTCAGTGAATGTAGGTTTGCGGCAGGGGTGTGTGATGTCTCCATGGTTGTTTAATTTGTTTATGGATGGGGTTGTTAGGGAGGTAAATGCAAGAGTTTTGGAAAGAGGGGCAAGTATGAAGTCTGTTGGGGATGAGAGAGCTTGGGAAGTGAGTCAGTTGTTGTTCGCTGATGATACAGCGCTGGTGGCTGATTCATGTGAGAAACTGCAGAAGCTGGTGACTGAGTTTGGAAAAGTGTGTGGAAGAAGAAAGTTAAGAGTAAATGTGAATAAGAGCAAGGTTATTAGGTACAGTAGGGTTGAGGGTCAAGTCAATTGGGAGGTGAGTTTGAATGGAGAAAAACTGGAGGAAGTGAAGTGTTTTAGATATCTGGGAGTGGATGTGGCAGCGGATGGAACCATGGAAGCGGAAGTGGATCGTAGGGTGGGGGAGGGGGTGAAAATCCTGGGAGCCTTGAAGAATGTGTGGAAGTCGAGAACATTATCTCGGAAAGCAAAAATGGGTATGTTTGAAGGAATAGTGGTTCCAATAATGTTGTATAGTTGCGAGGCGTGGGCTATGGATAGAGTTGTGCGCAGAAGGATGGATGTGCTGGAAATGAGATGTTTGAGGACAATGTGTGGTGTGAGGTGGTTTGATCGAGTGAGTAACGTGAGGGTAAGAGAGATGTGTGGAAATAAAAAGAGCGTGGTTGAGAGAGCAGAAGAGGGTGTTTTGAAATGGTTTGGGCACATGGAGAGAATGAGTGAGGAAAGATTGACCAAGAGGATATATGTGTCGGAGGTGGAGGGAACGAGGAGAAGTGGGAGACCAAATTGGAGGTGGAAAGATGGAGTGAAAAAGATTTTGTGTGATCGGGGCCTGAACATGCAAGAGGGTGAAAGGAGGGCAAGGAATAGAGTGAATTGGATAGATGTGGTATACCGGGGTTGACGTGCTGTCAGTGGACTGAATCAGGGCATGTGAAGCGTCTAGGGTAAACCATGGAAAGCTGTGTAGGTATGCATATTTGCGTGTGTGGACGTATGTATATACATGTGTATAGGGGTGGGTTGGGCCATTTCTTTTGTCTGTTTCCTTGCGCTACCTCGTAAACGCGGGAGACAGCGGCAAAAAAAAAAAAAAGAAAATGATTATATATATATATATATATATATATATATATATATATATATATATATATATATATATATATATATATATATATATATATATATATATATATTTCTTTTCTTTTTCAAACTATTCGCCATTTCCCGCATTAGCGAGGTAGCGTTAAGAACAGAGGACTGGGCCTTTGAGGGAATACCCTCACCTGGCGCAATTCTCTGTTCCCTCTTTTGGAAAATTAAAAAAAAAAAAAAAAAACGAGAGGGGAGGATTTCCAGCCCCCCGCTCCCTCCCCTTTTAGTCGCCTTCTACGACACGCAGGGAATACGTGGGAAGTATTCTTTCTCCCCTATCCCCAGGGAAAATATATATATATATATATATATATATATATATATATATATATATATATATATATATATATATATATATATACATATATATATATATATATATATATATATATATATATATATATATATATATATATATATATATATATATATATATATATATATATATATATATATATGTTTATTTATTTATTATTAAGTCTTATCATACTTTGTTGCTGTGTCCAGCGTTAGCGAGGTAGCGCAAGGAAAGAGACGAAAGAACGGCCCAACCCACCTACATACACATGTATACACATACATGTCCACACACGCACATATACATTCCTATGCATTCCAACGTATACATATATATATATATACATACACAGACATATACATATATACACGTGTACATAATGCATGCTTGGTGCCCGTATTCATTCCCGTTGCCACCCCGCCACACATGAAATGACAACCCCCTCCCACCGCATGCGCGCGAGGAAGCGCTAGGAAAAGATAACAAAGGCTACATTCGTTCACGCTCAGTCTCTTCCTGTCATGTATAATGCACCGAAACCACATCTCCCTTTCCACATCCAGGCTCCGCAAAACTTTTTATGGTTTGCCCCAGACGCTTCACATGCCCTGGTTCAATCCATTGACAGCACGTCGACCCCGGTATACCACATCGTTCCAATTCACTCTATTCCTTGCACGCCTTTCACCCTCCTTCATGTTCAGGCCCCATATTGGGTGTATGTTCTCGAAACACGGGAGCGTGGCTGCAGGGATTGTGTGCTGAAGTGCCCCGCTAACAGGTTTCGCGCATCAAATGAATAAATTCATCGTGCAAGGCTTTCAGGATTGCGAGGAAAGAAAAACAAGAAACGAACATTCAGAGGACTGAAAGTGCATATGTTATATACCTAACAGTCGGATCTATTGATTATATGACCTCCATCATTCTAATCACGAGGAGTATATCAAGGTTGCGTCGGTACAACACATTCTAACATAGCATCCGTCATCTGTGATATACCCACTGTTTGATTCTAAAACAATGTTTACAGTGAAAACAAGTTTTCTGGGAATATCATCAGTTGGTTTTAAGTGCTTTCAGTCATGAATGCCTGGTATATATGTATCTATATTTCTATTCGTTTATATATCTATCTATCTATCTATCTATCATAACCCATACTACCGCTAGGCTATGGGCCTGGCCCATAGCCTAGCGGTAGCATTCCCGCCTGTTGCACAGGGGTCCCGGGTTCGATCCTGGCTGTTGGAGGCTTGTATGTTATATATATATATATATATATATATATACATATATTACATTCTATCCTATTATACTTTGTCGCTGTCTCCCGCGTTAGCGAGGTAGCGCAAGGAAACAGACGAAAGAATATCCCACCCACCCACATACACATGTATATACATACACGTCCACACACGCATATATATATATATCTTTTTTTTTCTTTCAAACAATTCGCCATTTCCCGCGTTAGCGAGGTAGCGTTAAGATCAGAGAACTGGGCCTTTGAGGGAATATCCTCACCTGGCCCCCTTCCCTTCTCTGTTCCTTCTTTTGGAAAATTAAAGAAAAATAATGAGAGGGGAGGATTTCCAGCCCCCCCGCTCCCTCCCCTTTTAGTCGCCTTCTACGACACGCAGGGAATACGTGGGAAGTATTCTTTCTCCCCTATCCCCAGGGATATATATATATATATATATATATATATATATATATATATATATATATATATATATATATATATATATATATATATATATATATATATATATCCCCATTTTAGAAAGTTAATACAAGGAGGGGAGGATTTCTGGCCCCCCGCTCCCGTCCCCTCTAGTCGCTTTCTACGACACGCGAGGAATACGTGGGAAGTATTCTTTCACCCCTATCAAGTGAGCTTGAGAAGGAGACCTGTGTGAGGAAGTACCAGGAGAGACTGAGTACAGAATGGAAAAAGGTGAGAACAATGGAAGCAAGGGGAGTGGGGGAGGAATGGGAGGTAGTTAGGGAATCAGCGATGGATTGCGCAAAAGATGCTTGTGGCATGAGAAGAGTGGGAGGTGGGTTGATTAGAAAGGTTAGTGAGTGGTGGGATGAAGAAGTAAGAGTATTAGTGAAAGAGAAGAGAGAGGCATTTGGACGATTTTTGCAGGGAAAAAATGCAATGGAGTGGGAGATGTATAAAAGAAAGAGACAGGAGGTCAAGAGAAAGGTGCAAGAGGTGAAAAAAAGGGCAAATGAGAGTTGGGGTGAGAGAGTATCATTAAATTTTAGGGAGAATAAAAAGATGTTCTGGAAGGAGGTAAATAAAGTGCGTAAGACAAGGGAGCAAATGGGAACTTCAGTGAAGGGCGCAAATGGGGAGGTGATAACAAGTAGTGGTGATGTGAGAAGGAGATGGAGTGAGTATTTTGAAGGTTTGTTGAATGTGTTTGATGATAGAGTGGCAGATATAGGGTGTTTTGGTCGAGGTGGTGTGCAAAGTGAGAGGGTTAGGGAAAATGATTTGGTAAACAGAGAAGAGGTAGTGAAAGCTTCGCGGAAGATGAAAGCCGGCAAGGCAGCAGGTTTGGATGGTATTGCAGCGGAATTTATTAAAAAAGCGGGTGACTGTATTGTTGACTGGTTGGTAAGGTTATTTAATGTATGTATGACTCATGGTGAGGTGCCTGAGGATTGGCGGAATGCGTGCATAGTGCCATTGTACAAAGGCAAAGGGGATAAGAGTGAGTGCTCAAATTACAGAGGTATAAGTTTGTTGAGTATTCCTGGTAAATTATATGGGAGGGTATTGATTGAGAGGGTGAAGGCATGTACAGAGCATCAGATTGGGGAAGAGCAGTGTGGTTTCAGAAGTGGTAGAGGATGTGTGGATCAGGTGTTTGCTTTGAAGAATGTATGTGAGAAATACTTAGAAAAGCAAATGGATTTGTATGTAGCATTTATGGATCTGGAGAAGGCATATGATAGAGTTGATAGAGATGCTCTGTGGAAGGTATTAAGAATATATGGTGTGGGAGGCAAGTTGTTAGAAGCAGTGAAAAGTTTTTATCGAGGATGTAAGGCATGTGTACGTGTAGGAAGAGAGGAAAGTGATTGGTTCTCAGTGAATGTAGGTTTGCGGCAGGGGTGTGTGATGTCTCCATGATTGTTTAATTTGTTTATGGATGGGGTTGTTAGGGAGGTAAATGCAAGAGTTTTGGTAAAGAGGGGCAAGTATGAAGTCTGTTGGGGATGAGAGAGCTTGGGAAGTGAGTCAGTTGTTGTTCGCTGATGATACAGCGCTGGTGGCTGATTCATGTGAGAAACTGCAGAAGCTGGTGACTGAGTTTGGTAAAGTGTGTGGAAGAAGAAAGTTAAGAGTAAATGTGAATAAGAGCAAGGTTATTAGGTACAGTAGGGTTGAGGGTCAAGTCAATTGGGAGGTGAGTTTGAATGGAGAAAAACTGGAGGAAGTGAAGTGTTTTAGATATCTGGGAGTGGATGTGGCAGCGGATGGAAACATGGAAGCGGAAGTGGATCATAGGGTGGGGGAGGGGGCGAAAATTCTGGGAGCCTTGAAGAATGTGTGGAAGTCGAGAACATTATCTCGGAAAGCAAAAATGGGTATGTTTGAAGGAATAGTGGTTCCAACAATGTTGTATGGTTGCGAGGCGTGGGCTATGGATAGAGTTGTGCGCAGGAGGATGGATGTGCTGGAAATGAGATGTTTGAGGACAATGTGTGGTGTGAGGTGGTTTGATCGAGTAAGTAACGTAAGGGTAAGAGAGATGTGTGGAAATAAAAAGAGCGTGGTTGAGAGAGCAGAAGAGGGTGTTTTGAAGTGGTTTGGGCACATGGAGAGAATGAGTGAGGAAAGATTGACCAAGAGGATATATGTGTCGGAGGTGGAGGGAACGAGGAGAAGAGGGAGACCAAATTGGAGGTGGAAAGATGGAGTGAAAAAGATTTTGTGTGATCGGGGCCTGAACATGCAGGAGGGTGAAAGGAGGGTAAGGAATAGAGTGAATTGGAGCGATGTGGTATACCGGGGTTGACGTGCTGTCAGTGGATTGAAGCAGGGCATGTGAAGCGTCTGGGGTAAACCATGGAAAGCTGTGTAGGTATGTATATTTGCGTGTGTGGACGTATGTATATACATGTGTATGGGGGGGGGGGTTGGGCCATTTCTTTCGTCTGTTTCCTTGCGCTACCTCGCAAACGCGGGAGACAGCGACAAAGTATAAAAAAAAAAAAAAAAAAAAAATATATATATATATATATATATATATATATATATATATATATATATATATATTATATATATATATATATATATAATATATATATATATATATATATATATATATATATATATATATAATATATATATATATATATATATATATATATATATATATATATATATATATATATATCGATTGATTGATTGACTGAGAGGGTAAAGGGATGTACAGAGCATCAGACTGGGGAGGAGCACTGTTATTTCAGAAGTAGTAAAGGATGTGTGGAGTAGGTGTTTGCTTTTAAGAATGTAGGTGCGGGAGGTACGTTTTTACCAAGGATGTAAGGCATATGTACGAGTAGGAAGAGAGGAAAGTGATTGGCTTCCGGTGAATGTCAGTTTCCGGCAGGTATGCGTGATGTCTCCATGGTTGTTTCATTTGTTTATGGATGGTGTGGTTGGCGAGGTGAATGCAAGAGTTTTGGAGAGAGGGACATGTACGCAGTCAGTTGTGGATGAGAGGGTTTGGGAAGTGAGTCAGCTGTTGTTAGCTGATGTTACACCGCTGGTGGCAGATTCGGATGAGAAACTGCAGAAGTTGGTGACTGAGTTTGGTAAAGTATGTGAAAGAAGAAAGCTGTGAGTAAATATGAATAAGAGCAAGGATATTAGGTTCAGTAGGGCTGAGGGACAAGTTAGTTGGGAGGTAAGCTTGACTGGAGAAAAACTGGAGTAAGTGAAGTGTTTTAGATATCTGGGAGTGGACTTAGAGGTAGATGGAGCCATGGAAGCGAAAGCGAGTCACAGGGTTGGGAGGGGGCGAAGGTTCTGGGAGCGTTGTAGAATGTGTGGATGGCGAGAACGTTATCTCAGAGAGCAAAAATGGGTATGTTTGAAGGAATAGTGATTCCAACAATGTTATATGGTTGCGAGGCATAGGCTATAGATAGGGTTGTGCGAAGGAGGGTGGATGTGTTGGAGATGAAATGTTTGAGGACAATATGTGGTATGAGGTGGTTTGATCGGGTAAGTAATTAAAGGGTAAGAGAGATGTGTGGTAATAAAAAGAGTGTGGTTGAGAAAGCAGAAGAGGATGCGTTGAAATGGTTTGGACACATAGAGAGAATGAGTGAGGAAAGATTGACAAAGAGGATATATATGTCAGAGGTGGAGGGAAGATGGAGAAGCGGGAGACCAAATTGGAGGTGGAAGGATGGAGTGAAAAAGATTTTGAGCGATCGGGGCCTGAACATAAAGGAGGGTGAAAGGCGTACAAGGAATAGAGTGAATTGGAACATGGTATACCGGGGTCGACGTGCTGTCAATGCACTGAACCAGGGCATGTGAAGCATCTGGGTAAACCATGGAAAGTTTGTGGAGCCTAAATGTGGAGAGGGAGCTGTGGTTCTGGTGCATTTCACATGACAGCTAGAGACTGAGTGTGAACGAATGTGGCCTTTGTTGTCTTTTCTTGGCACTACCTCGCCTTGGAAGGGTGGGGGTGGGGGGGGGGGGGCAGTTCATGTGTGGCGGACTGGCGACGAAAATGGATGAAGAAAGCAAGTATGAATATGTACATGTGTATATATGTATATGTCTGTGTATGTATATGTATGTATACGTTGAAATATATAGGTATTCATATGTGCATGTGTGGTCGTTTATGTATATACATGTGTATGTGGGTGGGTTGGGCCATCCTTCGTCTGTTTCCTTGCGCTACCTAGCTAACGCGGAAGACGGCGAATAAGTATGATAGAAGAAATAAGAGGTAGGAGGTCAAGGGAAAGGTGCAAGAGGTGAAAAAGAGGGCAAATGAGAGTTGGGGTGAGAGAGTATCATTAAATTTTAGGGAGAATAAAAAGATGTTTTGGAAGGAGGTAAATAAAGTGCGTAAGACAAGGGAGCAAATGGGAACCTCAGTGAAGGGGGCTAATGGGGAGGTGATAACAAGTAGTGGTGATGTGAAAAGGAGATGGAGTGAGTATTTTGAAGGTTTGTTGAATGTGTTTGATGATATAGTGGCAGATATAGGGTGTCTTGGTCGAGGTGGTGTGCAAAGTGAGAGGGTTGGGGAAAATGATTTGGTAAACAGAGAAGAGGTAGTAAAAGCTTTGCAGAAGATGAAAGCCAGCAAGGCAGCAGGTTTGGATGGTATGGCAGTGGAATTTATTAAAAAAGGGGGTGACTGTATTGTTGACTGGTTGGTAAGGTTATTTAATGTATGTATGATTCATGGTGAGGTGCCTGAGGATTGGCGGAATGCGTGCATAGTGCCATTGTACAAAGGCAAAGGGGATAAGAGTGAGTGCTCAAATTACAGAGGTATAAGTTTGTTGAGTATTCCTGGTAAATTATATGGGAGGGTATTGATTGAGAGGGTGAAGGCATGTACAGAGCATCAGATTGGGGAAGAGCAGTGTGGTTTCAGAAGTGATAGAGGATGTGTGGATCAGGTGTTTGCTTTGAAGAATGTATGTGAGAAATACTTAAAAAAGCAAATGGATTTGTATGTAGCATTTATGGATCTGGAGAAGGCATATGATAGAGTTGATAGAGATGCTCTGTGGAAGGTATTAAGAATATATGGTGTGGGAGGCAAGTTGTTAGAAGCAGTGAAAAGTTTTTATCGAGGATGTAAGGCATGTGTACGTGTAGGAAGAGAGGAAAGTGATTGGTTCTCAGTGAATGTAGGTTTGCGGCAGGGATGTGTGATGTCTCCATGGTTGTTTAATTTGTTTATGGATGGGGTTGTTAGGGAGGTGAATGCAAGAGTTTTGGAAAGAGGGGCAAGTATGAAGTCTGTTGTGGATGAGAGAGCTTGGGAAGTGAGTCAGTTGTTGTTCGCTGATGATACAGCGCTGGTGGCTGATTCATATGAGAAACTGCAGAAGCTGGTGACTGAGTTTGGTAAAGTGTGTGAAAGAAGAAAGTTAAGAGTAAATGTGAATAAGAGCAAGGTTATTAGGTACAGTAGGGTTGAGGCTCAAGTTAATTGGGAGGTAAGTTTGAATGGAGAAAAACTGGAGGAAGTGAAGTGTTTTAGATATCTGGGAGTGGATCTGGCAGTGGATGGAACCATGGAAGCGAAAGTGGATCATAGGGTGGGGGAGGGGGCGAAAATTCTGGGAGCCTTGAAGAATGTTTTGAAGTCGAGAACATTATCGCGGAAAGCAAAAATGGGTATGTTTGAAGGAATAGTGGTTCCAACAATGTTGTATGGTTGCGAGGCGTGGGCTATGGATAGAGTTGTGCGCAGGAGGGTGGATGTGCTGGAAATGAGATGTTTGAGTACAATATGTGGTGTGAGGTGGTTTGATCGAGTAAGTAATGTAAGGGTAAGAGAGATGTGTGGAAATAAAAAGAGTGTGGTTGAGAGAGCAGAAGAGGGTGTTTTGAAATGGTTTGGTCACATGGAGAGAATGAGTGAGGAAAGATTGACCAAGAGGATATATGTGTCGGAGGTGGAGGGAACGAGGAGAAGAGGGAGACCAAATTGGAGGTGGAAAGATGGAGTGAAAAAGATTTTGAGTGATCGGGGCCTGAACATGCAGGAGGATGAAAGGCGTGCAAGGAATAGAGTGTGTTGGAACTATGTGGTATACCGGGGTCGACGTGCTGTCAGTGGATTGAATCAGGGCATGTGAAGCGTCTGAGGTAAACCATGGAAAGTTCTGTGGGGCCTGGAAGTGGAAAGGGAGCTGTGGTTCCGGTGCATTATTACATGACAGCTAGAGACTTAGTGTGAACGAATGGGGCCTTTGTTGTCTTTTCCTAGCGCTACCTCACACACATGAGGGGGGAGGGGGATGTCATTCCATGTGTGGCGGGGTGCCGATCGGAATAAATAAAGGCAGACAGTATGAATTATGTACATGTGTATATATGTATATGTCTGTGTGTGTATATATATGTATACATTGAGATGTATAGATATGTATATTTGCGTGTGTGGACGTGCGTACATGTGTATGTGGGTGGGTTGGGCCATTCTTTCGTGTGTTTCCCTGCGCTCCTTCGCTAACGCGGGAGACAGCGACAAAGCGAAAAAAAAAAATATATATATATATATATTTGACATATAACTATGGTTAATGAGTGACGAACGCGATAAATATTTTAGTTGAGTGATGAAACAGGAGCTTTAAATCATGGCAGAGTATACGTCATACTGAGAATCCAAATGCCATCTACGTTGAGCCTTAACATATCATTTAGCAGATAACAAAAGATGGATGAAGCACTACGCTCGTGTACAGCTGTTGCGTAACTCCTATGTGTTCAGAGCTTTACTAATCTAAGACCATAAATAAGGGTATTCAGTTCCTTATATAAAAAAGACGTACTAGAGTCATCACAGTAAAATCCGCGCCTGAAGCACAATACTGTATGTCATCCTCCGCTGTAAGAATCTTTGGCACCACCTTCTGAGCGTCACATGAGTCTCGCTCATTGATGTGTTCAGCAGCTGTTGACTTCTGAACGTGAGCATATAAGCCATCGCCATCAAGTTATCGACTCGTTGGTGGTCTGTCAGAGCGGACGCCACAACCACACGTAACACACCGATTTCGTGTCAACATATTTACTGGCCAACGAATCCTAGATGATCAAGAGGTCAGTATGTTACATGTTTGATGTACTGAATGTCAAGCCAGTATTGTTCACTGTTTTTTATTGCTGGGACGTAAGGTATTACCGTTTTCTTTTCGAATTTATGAGTATGTTGTCTAGCTTGGCTAGTCCTTTGTGCTTACCGCAGAAAATGGAAGACGCTCTTGTCCAAGCCAGTATGAGTTAGTAGGCTCCCTAGGTATGTCTAGCACTCATAACTCTGAGTTCATCTAAGGAAATTCATTTCCCTTTACATCGACGCAGTGGATATGATGAGCAAACACAGCTCACTGCTGATATGGCTTTGAATTTCATTTGAAATCTATACAAAGAATGGACTCGTTCTCATGCGAACACTTGATTACCCATTATGTCTGATATTTCTTATCACACGATCTATGATTTTCTCAGCAGCAAAATGTTAGACATCGGCAGGAAATTCACCTTCGATGAGGCTTTGTCATTATCAGCGAACGGGGAAGAGTAAGGGGTCACATAAGATAACTTTCCGTCCCAGAGAAGTCCACCTTACCCTGCTTCCGCGTGGGGCGCAGCCTGGAGGGATTAAGGGGATTCTTAACTACCTTTTGTATCTCTTTCTCTGTCTGTCTGTCTGTCTGTTTGTTTGTCTGTCTGTCTGTCTGTCTGTCACTGTCTCTCTCTGTCTCTCTCTGTCTGTCTGTCTGTCTGTCTGTCTGTCTGTCTCTCTCTCTCTCTCTCTCTCTCTCTCTCTCTCTCTCTCTCTCTCTCTCTCTGGGGGAAGAATAGTGAATATATATGTATATTTTTTCTTCCCTACAGGCATTATGTTCTCTTTCCTGCGGGTTGGGTGCTTCGAGAACAGATGAAGGCGAGCAAGTATATGTGCATATGTGTATATGTATATGCATGTTTATGTATCTGTGTATATACGAGTAGGTGCGTATATGTATACGTAGGGGGTGGGCAGATTAGAAAGGGGAGTGACTGGTGGGATGAAGTAAGATCATTAGTAAAAGAGAAGAGAGAGGCATTTGGACGATTTCTGTCATTTCATGTGTGGCGGGGTGGCGACGGGAATGAGTAAAGGCAGCAAGTATGAATTGTGTACATGTGCATATATGTATATGTCTGTGTATGTATATATATATGTATACGTTGAAATGTATAGGTATGTATATGTGCGTGTGTGGACGTGTATGTATATACATGTGAATGTGGGTGGGTTCGGCCATTCTTTCGTCTGTTTCCTTTCGCTACCTCGCTAACGTGAAAGACAGTGAGGAAGTATAATGAATATAAATAGATAGATAAATAAATAAATAGATAAATATATATATATATATATATATATAAATATTTTTTTTTTTTTTTTTTGCTTTGTCGCTGTCTCCCGCGTTTGCGAGGTAGCGCAAGGTAACAGACGAAAGAAATGGCCCAACCCACCCCCATACACATGTATATACATACGTCCACACACGCAAATATACATACCTACACAGCTTTCCATGGTTTACCCCAGACGCTTCACATGCCTTGATTCAATCCACTGACAGCACGTCAACCCCGGTATACCACATCGCTCCAATTCACTCTATTCCTTGCCCTCCTTTCACCCTCCTGCATGTTCAGGCCCCGATCACACAAAATCTTTTTCACTCCATCTTTCCACCTCCAATTTGGTCTCCCTCTTCTCCTTGTTCCCTCCACCTCCGACACATATATCCTCTTGGTCAATCTTTCCTCACTCATCCTCTCCATGTGCCCAAACCACTTCAAAACACCCTCTTCTGCTCTCTCAACCACGCTCTTTTTATTTCCACACATCTCTCTTACCCTTACGTTACTCACTCGATCAAACCACCTCACACCAAACATTGTCCTCAAACATCTCATTTCCAGCACATCCATTCTCCTGCGCACAACTCTATCCATAGCCCACGCCTCGCAACCATACAACATTGTTGGAACCACTATTCCTTCAAACATACCCATTTTTGCTTTTCGAGATAATGTTCTCGACTTCCACATATTCTTCAAGGCCCCCAGGATTTTCGCCCCCTCCCCCACCCTATGATCCACTTCCGCTTCCATGGTTGCATCCGCTGCCAGATCCACTCCCAGATATCTAAAACACTTTACTTCCTCCAGTTTTTCTCCATTCAAACTCACCTCCCAATTGAATTGACCCTCAACCCTACTGTACCTAATAACCTTGCTCTTATTCACATTTACTCTTAACTTTCTTCTTCCACACACTTTTCCAAACTCAGTCACCAGCTTCTGCAGTTTCTCACATGAATCAGCCACCAGCGCTGTATCATCAGCGAACAACAACTGACTCACTTCCCAAGCTCTCTCATCCCCAACAGACTTCATACTTGCCCCTCTTTCCAAAACTCTTGCATTTACCTCCCTAACAACCCCATCCATAAACAAATTAAACAACCATGGAGACATCACACACCCCTGCCGCAAACCTACATTCACTGAGAACCAATCACTTTCCTCTCTTCCTACACGTACACATGCCTTACATCCTCGATAAAAACTTTTCACTGCTTCTAACAACTTGCCTCCCACACCATATATTCTTAATACCTTCCACAGAGCATCTCTATCAACTTTATCATATGCCTTCTCCAGATCCATAAATGCTACATACAAATCCATTTGCTTTTCTAAGTATTTCTCACATACATTCTTCAAAGCAAACACCTGATCCACACATCCTCTACCACTTCTGAAACCACACTGCTCTTCCCCAATCTGATGCTCTGTACATGCCTTCACCCTCTCAATCAATACCCTCCCATATAATTTACCAGGAATACTCAACAAACTTATACCTCTGTAATTTGAGCACTCACTCTTATCCCCTTTGCCTTTGTACAATGGCACTATGCACGCATTCCGCCAATCCTCAGGCACCTCACCATGAGTCATACATACATTAAATAACCTTACCAACCAGTCAACAATACAGTCACCCCCTTTTTTAATAAATTCCACTGCAATACCATCCAAACCTGCTGCCTTGCTGGCTTTCATCTTCCGCAAAGCTTTCACTACCTCTTCTCTGTTTACCAAATCATTTTCCCTAACCCTCTCACTTTGCACACCACCTCGACCAAAACACCCTATATCTGCCACTCTATCATCCAACACATTCAACAAACCTTCAAAATACTCACTCCATCTCCTTCTCACATCACCACTACTTGTTATCACCTCCCCATTTGCGCCCTTCACTGAAGTTCCCATTTGCTCCCTTGTCTTACGCACTTTATTTACCTCCTTCCAGAACAACTTTTTATTCTCCCTAAAATTTAATGATACTCTCTCACCCCAACTCTCATTTGCCCTTTTTTTCACCTCTTGCACCTTTCTCTATGGGTTTTCAGAAAAGAAGAGTGAATGTTGGGGTGAAGAGGGTGGTGAGAGTAAGTGAGCTTGAGAAGGAGACCTGTGTGAGGAAGTACCAGGAGAGACTGAGTACAGAATGGAAAAAGGTGAGAACAATGGAAGTAAGGGGAGTGGGGGAGGAATGGGATGTATTTAGGGAATCAGTGATGGATTGCGCAAAAGATGCTTGTGGCATGAGAAGAGTGGGAGGTGGGTTGATTAGAAAGGGTAGTGAGTGGTGGGATGAAGAAGTAAGAGTATTAGTGAAAGAGAAGAGAGAGGCATTTCGACGATTTTTGCAGGGAAAAAATGCAATTGAGTGAGAGATGTATAAAAGAAAGAGACAGGAGTATATATATATATATATATATATATATATATATATATATATATATATATATATATATATATATATATATATATATGTATATATATATATATATATAAATATATATATATTTGTATATATATATATATATATATATATATATATATATATATATATATATATATATATATATATATATATATATATACAAATATATATATATCCCTGGGGATAGGGGAGAAAGAATACTTCCCACGTATTCCCTGCGTGTCGTAGAAGGCGACTAAAAGGGGAGGGAGCGGGGGGCTGGAAATATTCCCCTCTCATTTTTTTTCAATTTTCCAAAACAAGGAACAGAGAAGGGGGCCAGGTGAGGATATTGCCTCCAAGGCCCAGTCCTCTGTTCTTAACGCTACCTCGCTAACGCGGGAAATGGCGAATAGTTTGAAAGAAAGAAAAGATATATATATATATATATATATATATATATATATATATATATATATATATATATATATATATATATATATATACATATATATATATATATATATATATATATATATATATATATATATATATATATATATATATATATATATATATATATATATATTATCCCTGGGGATAGGGGAGAAAGAATACTTCCCACGTATTCCCTGCGTGTCGTAGAAGGCGACTAAAAGGGGAGGGAGTGGGGGGCTGGAAATCCTCCCCTCTTGTTTTTTTTTTTTTTAACTTTCCAAGAGAAGGAATAGAGAAGGGGGCCAGGTGAGGATATCTCCTCAGAGGCCCAGTCCTCTGTTCTTAACGCTACCTTGCTAATGCGGGAAATGGCGAATAGTTTGAAAGAAAGAAAAGAAATATATATATATATATATATATATATATATATATATATATATATATATATATATATATATATATATACATATATATATATATATATATATATATTATCCCTGGGGATAGGGGAGAAAGAATACTTCCCACGTATTCCCTGCGTGTCGTAGAAGGCGACTAAAAGGGAAGGGAGCGGGGGCTGGAAATCCTCCCCTCTCGTTTTTAATTTTCCGAAAGAAGGAACAGAGAAGGGGGCCAAGTGAGGATATTCCCTCAAAGGCTCAGTCCTCTGTTCTTAACGTTACCTTGCTAACGCGGGAAATGGCGAATAGTAAGAAAATATATATATATATATATATATATATATATATATATATATATATATATATATATATATATATCTATATATATATATATATATATATATATATATATATATATATATATATATATATATATATATATATATATATATATATATTTATATATATACATATGAAAAATGTAAGAAATAATATAGAAAACTGAAACTTCTATCTTGAAATGAAATTAAAAAAAAATGAATGTCACATTATGGTTCAACCTCTGGCTCTGGAAAAGGGAAATGTATAATTTATTTACACAAACGTCAATAGTAGTTTTCATCAATTTAACCACTGTATCATACTGTGTATATGTGTGTATGTGTGTATATGTGTGTATGTGTGTGTGTATGTATATATATATATATATATTATCCCTGGGGATAGGGGTGAAAGAATACTTCACACGCATTCCTCACGTGTCGTAGAAGGCGACTAGAGGAGACGCGAGCGGGGGACAGAAATCCTCCCCTCCTTGTATTTTTTAACTTTCTAAAAAATGGGAAACAGAAGGAGTCACGCGGGAAGTGCTCATCCTCCTCGTAGACTCAGGTTAGGGTGTCTAAATGTGTGTGGATGTAACCAAGATGTGAGAAAAGGAGAGATAGGTAGTATGTTTGAGGAAAGGAACCTGGATATTTTGGCTCTGAGTGAAACGAAGTTCAAGGATAAAGGGGAAGAGTGGTTTGGGAATGTCTTGGGAGTAGTCAGGGGTTAGTGAGAGGACAAGAGCAAGGGAAGGAGTAGCAGTACTCCTGAAACAGGAGTTGTGGGAGTATGTGATAGAATGTAAGAAAGTAAATTCTCGATTAATATGGGTAAAACTGAAAGTTGATGGAGAGAGATGGGTGATTATTGGTGCATATGCACCTGGGCATGAGAAGAAAGATCATGAGAGGCAAGTGTTTTGGGAGCAGCTGAATGAGTGTGTTAGTGGTTTTGAAGCACGAGACCGGGTTATAGTGATGGGTGATTTGAATGCAAAGGTGAGTAACGTGGCAGTTGAGGGAATAATTGGTATACATGGGGTGTTCAGTGTTGTAAATGGAAATGGTGAAAGCTTGTAGATTTATGTGCTGAAAAAGGACTGGTGATTGGGAATACCTGGTTTAAAAAGCGAGATATACATAAGTATACTTATGTAAGTAGGAGAGATGGCCAGAGAGCGTTATTGGATTACATGTTAATTGACAGGCGCGCGAAAGAGAGACTTTTGGATGTAAATGTGCTGAGAGGTGCAACTGGAGGGATGTCTGATCATTATCTTGTGGAGGCTAAGGTGAAGATTTGTATGGGTTTTCAGAAAAGAAGAGTGAATGTTGGGGTGAAGAGGGTGGTGAGAGTAAGTGAGCTTGGGAAGGAGACTTGTGTGAGGAAGTACCAGGAGAGACTGAGTACAGAATGGAAAAAGGTGAGAACAATGGAAGTAAGGGGAGTGGGGAAGGAATGTGATGTATTTAGAGAATCAGTGATGGATTGCGCAAAAGATGCTTGTGGCATGAGAAGAGTGGGAGGTGGGTTGATTAGAAAGGGTAGTGAGTGGTGGGATGAAGAAGTAAGATTATTAGTGAAAAAGAAGAAAGAAGCATTTGGACGATTTTTGCAGGGAAATAATTCAATTGAGTGGGAGATGTATAAAAGAAAGAGACAGGAGGTCAAGAGAGAGGTGCAAGAGGTGAAAAAGAGGGCAAATGTGAGTTGGGGTGAGAGAGTATCATTAAATTTTAGGGAGAATAAAAAGATGTTCTGGAAGGAGGTAAATAAAGTGCGTAAGACTAGGGAGCAAATGGGAACTTCAGTGAAGGGGGATAATGGGGAGGTGATAACAAGTAGTGGTGATGTGAGAAGGAGATGGAGTGAATATTTTGAAGGTTTGTTGAATGTGTTTGATGATATAGTGGCAGATATAGGGTGTCTTGGTCGAGGTGGTGTGCAAAGTGAGAGGGTTGGGGAAAATGATTTGGTAAACAGAGAAGAGGTAGTAAAAGCTTTGCAGAAGATGAAAGCCGGCAAGGCAGCAGGTTTGGATGGTATTGCAGTGGAATTTATTAAAAAAGTGGGTGACTGTATTGTTGACTGGTTGGTAAGGTTATTTAATGTATGTATGATTCATGGTGAGGTGCCTGAGGATTGGCGGAATGCGTGCATAGTGCCATTGTACAAAGGCAAAGGGGATGAGAGTGGCTGCTCAAATTACAGAGGTATAAGTCTGTTGAGTATTCCTGGTAAATTATATGGGAGGGTATTGATTGAGAGGGTGAAGGCATGTACAGAGCATCAGATTGGGGAAGAGCAGTGTGGTTTCAGAAGTGGTAGAGGATGTGTGGATCAGGTGTTTGCTTTGAAGAATGTATGTGAGAAATATTTAAAAAAGCAAATGGGTTTGTATGTAGCATTTATGGATCTGGAGAAGGCTATGATAGAGTTGATAGAGATGCTCTGTGGAAGGTATTAAGAATATATGGTGTGGGTGGCAAGTTGTTAGAAGCCAGTGAAAAGTTTTTATCGAGGATGTAAGGCATGTGAACGTGTAGGAAGAGAGGAAAGTGATTGGTTCTCAGTGAATGTAGGTTTGCGGTAGGGGTGTGTGATGTCTCCATGGTTAGGTAAGGTTTGTTTATGGATGGGGTTGTTAGGGATGTGAATGCAAGAGTTTTGGAAAGAGGAGCAAAAATGAAGTCTGTTGTGGATGAGAGAGCTTGGGAAGTGAGTCAGTTGTTGTTCGCTGATGATATAGGGCTGGTGGCTGATTTATGTAAGAAACTGCAGAAGCTCGTGACTGAGTTTGGTAAAGTGTGTGAAAGAAGAAAGTTAAGAGTAAATGTGAATAAGAGCAAGTTTATTAGGTACAGTAGGGTTGAGGGTCAAGTCAATTGAGAGGTAAGTTTGAATGGAGAAAAACTGGAGGAAGTAAAGTGTTTTAGATATCTGGGAGTGGATCTGGCAGCGGATGGAAATCATGGAAGCGGAAGTGAATCATAGGGTGGGGGAGGGGGCGAAAATTCTGGGAGCCTTGAAGAATGTGTGGAAGTCGAGAACATTATCTCGGAAAGCAAAAATGGGTATGTCTGAAGGAATAGTGGTTCCAACAATGTTGTATGGTTGCGAGGCGTGGGCTATGGATAGAGTTGTGCGCAGGAGGATGGATGTGCTGGAAATGAGATGTTTAAGGGCAATATGTGGTGTGAGGTGGTTAGATCGAGTAAGTAACGTAAGGGTAAGAGATATGTGTGGAAATAAAAAGAGCGTGGTTGAGAGAGCAGAAGAGGGTGTTTTGAAATGGTTTGGGCACATGGAGAGAATGAGTGAGGAAAGATTGACCAAGAGGATATATGTGTCGGAGGTGGAGGGAACGAGGAGAAGTGGGAGACCAAATTGGAGGTGGAAAGATGGATTGAAAAAGATTTTGAGAGATCGGGGCCTAAACATGCAGGAGGATGAAAGTCGTTCAAGGAATAGAGTGAATTGGAACGATGTTGTATACCGGGGTTGACGTGCTGTCAGTGGATTGAATCAGGGCATGTGAAGCGTCTGGGGTAAACCATGGAAAACTGTGTAGGTATGTATATTTGCGTGTGTGGACGTGTATGTATATACATGTGTATGGGGGTGGGTTGGGCCATTTCTTTCGTCTGTTTCCTTGCGCTACTTCGCAAACGCGGGAGACAGCGACAAAGCAAAAAAAAAAAAAAAAAATATATATATATATATATATATATATATATATATGTATATATATATATATATACATATATATATATATATATATATATATATATATATATATATATATATTTATATATATATATATATACATATTATCCCTGGGGATAGGGGATTAAGAATACTTCCCACGTATTCCCTGCGTGTCGTAGAAGGCGACTAAAAGGGGAGGGAGCGGGGGGCTGGAAATCCTCCCCTCTCTTTTTTTTTAAATTTTCCAAAAGAAGGAACATAGGGGGCCAGGTGAGGATATTACAAAAAAGGCCCAGTCCTCTGTTCCTAACGCTACCTCGCTAGCGCGGGAAATGGCGAATAGTTTAAAAGAAAAAAGAAAAAGATATATATATATATATATATATATATGAATATATATATATATATATGAATATATATATATATATATATATATATATATATATATATATATATATATATATATATATATATATATATATATATATATATATATATATATATATATATATATATGTGCATATGAGTCCATGTGTCTTTCTTTGTCTATTTCCTAGCTCTATCTTGGTAAAGCGGGAAACAGCGATCAATTGATAAAGAAAATACACAAAGAAGGCCTTGGAATCCTTCCCTGTCCTCAGAGTATAGTTTTTTAAATGTAGCAGAGAGAGAGAGAGAGAGAGAGAGAGAGAGAGAGAGAGAGAGAGAGAGAGAGAGAGAGAGAGAGAGAGAGAGAGAGAGAGAGAGAGAGAGAGAGAGAGCGAGACTACATTTTTGCACACACGCACACACTCACAGACACACACACACAAACACACACACACACAGACACACACACACACACACACACACACACGATAAGTTATTCAAAACCAGTCATACCCAGGCACATTATCCCCCTCCCAAAAAACACCTATAAGAAAACATTCAATCCCACAACACTGTTGTTGTACACGTCACACATACAATATTCACGTCATACGTCACACGTACTGAATGTATGCAGCGTACTTGGTAAGGAACAGATAATCCTGGGATTTCATACCCGCTCGTACATATTCCCAGGAACAAAGGCACTAATCCCGTGTCGTACAGAATGATATATTAAGAAAAGCACTGAGGCCAGGTATTATAGAGGATAGAACCTCCGTTCTATTTCGTGAATAAATGTAATAGAAAGACACTAAATATTTTTTTTTTTCATATTATGGCAGTGTCTATGCGCTTTATCAATTTTTTTTTCTATCACGCAAATTGCATTTTAAAAGGCCATCTCTTGCGCGAAGGGTGATCGCGTTGACGTGTGTATTGCTTATCTCGTACACTTGATTATTCTTCTTATCTACGACAGTTGACCTATTACCAAAACCAAAAGAAGGAACAGAGAGTGGAGCCAAGTGAGGATTTTCCCTCCCGGGCTCAGTCCTCTGTTCTTGACACTACCTCGCTGGCGCGGGAAGTGGCTAATATATATCATAGGGTGGGGGAGGGGGCGAAAATCCTGGGGGCCTTGAAGAATGTGTGGAAGTCGAGAACATTATCTCGGAAAGCAAAAATGGGTATGTTTGAAGGAATAGTGGTTCCAACAATGTTGTATGGTTGCGAGGCGTGGGCTATGGATAGAGTTGTGCGCAGGAGGATGGATGTGCTGGAAATGAGATGTTTGAAGACAATGTGTGGTGTGAGGTGGTTTGATCGAGTGAGTAACGTAAGGGTAAGAGAGATGTGTGGAAATAAAAAGAGCGTGGTTGAGAGAGCAGAAGAGGGTGTTTTGAAGTGGTTTGGGCACATGGAGAGAATGAGTGAGGAAAGATTGACCAAGAGGATATATGTGTCGGAGGTGGAGGGAACAAGGAGAAGAGGGAGACCAAATTGGAGGTGGAAAGATGGAGTGAAAAAGATTTTGTGTGATCGGGGCCTGAACATGCAGGAGGGTGAAAGGAGGGCAAGGAATAGAGTGAATTGGAGCGATGTGGTATACCGGGGTTGACGTGCTGTCAGTGGATTGAAGCAAGGCATATGAAGCGTCTGGGGTAAACCATGGAAAGCTGTGTAGGTATGTATATTTGCGTGTGTGGACGTATGTATATACATGTGTATGGGGGGGGGGGGTTGGGCCATTTCTTTCGTCTGTTTCCTTGCGCTACCTCGCAAACGCGGGAGACAGCGACAAAGTATAATAATAAAAAATAATATATACATATATATATATATATATATATATATATATATATATATATATATATATATATATATATATATATATTCATTTATTTTATTTATTTTGCTTTGTCGCTGTCTCCCGCGTTTGTGAGGTAGCGCAAGGAAACAGACGAAAGAAATGGCCCAACCCACCCCCATACACATGTATATAAACTCACGTCCACACACACAAATATACATACCTATACATCTCAATGTACACATATATATACACATACAGACACATACATATATACCCATGAACACAGTTCACACTGTCTACCTTTATTCATTCCCATCGCCACCTCACCACACATGGACTACCACCCCCCTTCCCCCTAATGTGTGCGGGGTAGCGCTAGGAAAAGACAACAAAGGCCTCATTCGTTCACACTCATTCTCTAGCTGTCATGCAATAATGCCCGAAACCACAGGCTCCCAGGATTTTCGCCCCCTCCCCCACCTTATGATTCACTTCCGCTTCCATGGTTCCATCCGCTGCCAGATCCACTCCCAGATATCTAAAACACTTTACTTCCTCCAGTTTTTCTCCATTCAAACTTACCTCCCAATTGACTTGACCCTCAACCCTACTGTACCTAATAACCTTGCTCTTATTCACATTTACTCTTAACTTTCTTCTTTCACACACTTTACCAAACTCAGTCACCAGCTACTGCAGTTTCTCACATGAATCAGCCACCAGCGCTGTATCATCAGCGAACAACAACTGACTCACTTCAAAAGATCTCTCATCCACAACAGACTTCATTCTTGCCCCTCTTTCCAAAACTCTTGCATTCACTTCCCTAACAACCCCATATATAAACAAATTAAACAACCATGGAGACATCACACACCCCTGCCGCAAACCTACATTCACTGAGAACCAATCACTTTCCTTTCTTCCTACACGTACACATGCCTTTACATCCTCGATAAAAACTTTTCACTGCTTCTAACAACTTGCCACCCACACCATATATTCTTAATACCTTCCACAGCGCATCTCTATCAACTCTATCATATGCCTTCTCCAGATCCACAAAAGCTGCATAAAAATCCATTTGCTTTTCTAAGTATTTCTCACATACATTCCTCAAAGCAAACACCTGATCCACACATCCTCTACCACTTCTGAAACCACACTGCTCTTCCCCAATCTGATGCTCTGTACATTCCTTCACCCTCTCAATCAATACCCTCCCATATAATTTACCAGGAATACTCAACAAACTTATACCTCTGTAATTTGAGCACTCACTCTTATCCCCTTTGCCTTTGTACAATGGCACTATGCACGCATTCCGCCAATCCTCAGGCACCTCACCATGAGTCATACATACATTAAATAACCTTACCAACCAGTCAACAATACAGTCACCCCCTTTTTTAATAAATTCCACTGCAATACCATCCAAACCTGCTGCCTTGCCGGCTTTCATCTTCCGCAAAGCTTTCACTACCTCTTCTCTGTTTACCAAATCATTTTCCCTAACCCTCTCACTTTGCACACCACCTCGACCCAAACACCCTATATCTGCCACTCTGTCATCAGACACATTCAACAAACCTTCAAAATACTCATTCCATCTCCTTCTCACATCACCACTACTTGTTATCACCTCCCCATTTACGCCCTTCACTGAAGTTCCCATTTGCTCCCTTGTCTTACGCACCCTATTTACCTCCTTCCAGAACATCTTTTTATTCTCCCTAGAATTTACTGATAGTCTCTCACCCCAACTCTCATTTGCCCTTTTTTTCACCTCTTGCACCTTTCTCTTGACCTCCTGTCTCTTTCTTTTATACTTCTCCCACTCAATTGCATTTTTTCCCTGCAAAAATCGTCCAAATGCCTCTCTCTTCTCTTTCACTAATACTCTTACTTCTTCATCCCCCCACTCACTACCCTTTCTAAACAGCCCACCTCCCACTCTTCTCATGCCACAAGCATCTTTTGCGCAATCCATCACTGATTCCCTAAATACATCACATTCCTCCCCCACTCCCCTTACTTCCATTGTTCTCACCTTTTTCCATTCCAGTATATATATATATATATATATATATATATATATATATATATATATATATATATATATATATATATATATATATATATATATATATATATATATGTATATACTTAGGAAAGGAAATGGATTTGTATGTAGCATTTATGGATCTGGTGAAGGCATATGATAGAGTTGATAGAGATGCTCTGTGGAGGGTATTAAAAATATATGGTGTGGGAGGGAAGTTGTTAAAAGCAGTGAAAAGTTTTTATCGAGGATGTAAAGGCATGTGTACGTGTAGGAAGAGAGGAAAGTGATTGGTTCTCAGTGAATGTAGGTTTGCGGCAGGGGTGTGTGATGTCTCGGTGGTTGTTTTATTTGTTTATGGATGGGGTTGTTAGGGAGGTAAATGCAAGAGTTTTGGAAAGAGGGGCAAGTATGAAGTCTGTTGGGGATGAGAGATCTTGGGAAGTGAGTCAGTTGTTGTTCGCTGATGATACAGCGCTGGTGGCTGATTCATGTGAGAAACTGCAGAAGCTGGTGACTGAGTTTGGTAAAGTGTGTGAAAGAAGAAAGTTAAGAGTAAATGTGAATAAGAGGAAGGTTATTAGGTACAGTAGGGTTGAGGGTCAAGTCAATTGGGAGGTAAGTTTGAATGGAGAAAAACTGGAGGAAGTAAAGTGTTTTAGATATCTGGGAGTGGATCTGGCAGCGGATGGAACCATGGAAGCGGAAGTGGATCATAGGGTGGGGGAGGGGGCGAAAATCCTGGGAGCCTTGAAGAATGTGTGGAAGTCGAGAACATTATCTTGGAAAGCAAAAATGGGTATGTTTGAAGGAATAGTGGTTCCAACAATGTTGTATGGTTGCGAGGCGTGGGCTATGGATAGAGTTTTGCGTAGGAGGATGGATATGTTGGAAATGAGATGTTTGAGGACAATATGTGGCGTGAGGTGGTTTGATGGAGTAAGTAAGGTAAGGGTAAGAGAGATGTGTGAAAATAAAAAGAGCGTGGTTGAGAGAGCAGAAGAGGGTGTTTTGAAATGGTTTGGGCACAGGAGAGAATGAGTGAGGAAAGATTGACCAAGAGGATATATATGTCGGAGGTGGAAGGAACGAGGAGAAGTGGGAGACCAAATTGGAGGTGGAAAGTAGCAGTGAAAAAGATTTTGTGCGATCTGGGCTTGAACATGGAGGAGGGTGAAAAGAGGGGAAGGAATAGAGTGAATTGGATCGATGAGGTATACCGGGGTTGACGTGCTCTCAGTGGATTGAATCAGGGCATGTGAAGCGTCTGGGGTAAACCATGGAAAGCTGTGTAGGTATGTATATTTGCGTGTTTGGACGTATGTATATACATGTGTATGGGGGTGGGTTGGGCCATTTCTTTCGTCTGTTTCCTTGCGCTACGTCGCAAACGCGGGAGACAGCGACAAAGCAAAAAAAAAAAGTATATATATATATATATATATATATATATATATATATATATATATATATATATATATATATATATATATATATATATATACATTTCTTTTCCAACCTACCCACCCTCCTCCGCACAACCCTATCTATAGCCCATGCTTCGCAATCTTATAACATTGTTGGAACGGCTATTCCTTCTCTCCTTCCTCATATTCTTCATCGCTTCCAAAGACTTCGCCCCCTCTCCTAGCCTGTGACTCACTTCTGCTTCCAGGGTTCCATTTACTGCTAAGTTCACTCAGATATCTAAAACACTTCACTTCCTCCAATTTTTCTCTATTCAAACTAACATCCCAATTAACTTGTCCCTCAACCCTAGTGAACCTAATAACCTTGCTCTTATTCACATTTTCTCTCAACTTTCTCCTCAACATTTTCTCCTATATACGTATATATATATATATATATATATATATATATATATATATATATATATATCCCTGGGGATAGGGGGAGAAAGAATACTTCCCACGCATTCCTCACGTGTCGTAGAAGGCGACTTAAGGGGATGGGAGTGGGGGGCTGGAAACCCTTCCCTCCTTGTATTTTAACTTTCTAAAAGGGGAAACAGGAGTCACGCGGGGAGTGCTCATCCTCCTCGAAGGCTCAGATTCGGGTGTCTAAATGTGTGTGGATATAACCAAGATGAGAAAAAAAGGAGAGATAGGTAGTATGTTTGAGGAACGGAACCTGGATGTTTTGGCTCAGAGTGAAACGAAGCTCAAGGGTAAAGGGGAAGAGTGGTTTGCAAATATCTTGGGAGTAAAGTCAGGTGTTAGTGAGAGGACAAGAGCAAGGGAATGAGTAGCACTACTCCTGAAACAGAAGTGGTGGGAGTATGTGATAAAGTGTAAGAAAGTAAACTCTAGATTGATATGAGTAAAACTGAAAGTGGATGGAGGGGGATGGGTGATTATTGGTGCATATGCACCTGGGCATGAGAAGAAAATTCATGAGAGGCAAGTGTTTTGGGAGCAGCTGAGTGAGCATGCTAGTAGTTCTGACGCACGAGACCGGGTTATAGTGATGGGTGATTTGAATGCAAAGGTGAGTAATGTAGCAGTTGAGGGAATAATTGAGGTACATGGGATGTTCAGTGTTGTAAATGAAAATGGTGAAGAGCTTGTAGATTTATGTGCTGAAAAAGGACTGGTGATTCGGAATACCTGGTTTAAAAAGAGAGATATACATAAGTATGCGTATGTAAGTAAGAGAGATGGCCAGAGAACGTTACTGGATTACGTGTAAATTGATAGGCGAGCGAAAGAGAGACTTTTGGATGTTAATGTGCTGAGAGGTGCAACTGGAGGGATGTCTGATCATTATCTTGTGGAGGCGAAGGTGAAGATTTGTAGAGATTTTCAGAAAAGAAGGGAGAAAGTTGGGGTGGAGAGAGCGGTGAGAGTAAGTGAGCTTGGGAAGGAGACTTGTGTGAGGAAGTACCAGGAGAGACTGGATACAGAATGGAAAAAGGTGAGAACAAAGGAGGTAAGGGGAGTGGGGGAGGAATGGGATGTATTTAGGGAAACAGTGATGGCTTGCGCAAAAGATGCTTGTAGCATGAGAAGCGTGGGAGGTGGACAGATTAGAAAGGGTAGTGAGTGGTGGGATGAAGAAGTAAGAGTATTAGTGAGAGAGAAGAGAGAGGCATTTGGACAATTTTTGCAGGGAAATAATGCAAATGAGTTGGAGATGTAGAAAAGAAAGAGTAAGAAGGTCAAGAAAATGTGCAAGAGGTGAAAAAGAGGGCAAATGAGAGTTAGGGTGAGAGAGTATCATTAAATTTTAGGGAGAATAAAAAGATGTTTTGGACGGAGGTAAATAAAGTGCGTAAGACAAGATAACAAATGGCAACTTCAGTGAAGGGAGCTAATGGGGAAGGATAACAAGTAGTGGTGATGAGAGAGGAGATGGAGTGAGCATTTTGAAGGTTTGTTGAATGTGTTAGATGATAGAGTTGCAGATATAGGGTCTTTTGGTCGAGGTGGTATGCAAAGTGAGAGGGTTAGAGATAATGATTTGGTAAACAGAAGAGGCAGTAAAAGCTTTGCGGAAGATGGAAGTCGGAGAGGCAGCGGGTTTGTATGGTATTGTAGTGGAATTTATTAAAAAAGGGGGTGATTGTGTTGCTGACTGGTTGGTAATGTTATCTAATGAATGTACGACTCATGGTGAGGTGCCTGACGATTGGCGGAATGCGTGCATAGTGCCATTGTACAAAGGGAGAGTGTGATGAAAGCGAGCGCTCAAATTACAGAGGTATAAGTTTTTTGAGTTTGAGTATTCCTAGGAAATTATATGAGAGAGTATTGATTGAGGGTGAAGGCATGTACAGAGCATCAGATTGGGGAAGAGTAGTGTGGTTTCAGAAGTGGTAGAGGATGTGTGGATCAAGTGTTTGCTTTGAAGAATGTATGTGAGAAATACTTACAAAAAGCAAATGGATTTGTATGCAGCATTTATGGATCTGGAGAAGGAATATGATAGAGTTGACAGAGATGCTCCGTGGAAAGTATTAAGAATATATAGTGTGGGAGGCAAGATGTTAGAAGTAGTGAAAAGTTTTTATCGAGGATGTAAGGCATGTGTACGTGTAGGAAGAGAGGAAAGTGATTGTTTCTCAGTGAATGTTGTTTTGCGGCAGGGGTGTGTGATGTCTCCATGGTTGTATGATTTGTTTATGTATGGGGTTGTTAGGGAGGTGAATGCAAGAGTTTTGGAAAGAGGGACAAGTGTGCAGTCTGTTGTGCATGAGGGAGCTTGGGAAGTGAGTCAGTTGTTGTTCGCTGATGATACAGCGCTGGTGGCTGATTCGTGTGCGAAACTGCAGAAGCTGGTGACTGAATTTGGTAAAGTGTGTGAAAGAGGAAAGCTGAGAGTAAATGTGAATAAGAGCAAGGTTATTAGGTACAGTAGGGTTGAGGGACAAGTCAATTGGAAGGTAAGATTGAATAGAGAAAAACTGGAGGAAGTGAAGTGATTTAGATATCTGAGAGTGGATCTGGCAGCATATGGAACCATGGAAGCGGAAGTGAATCATAGGTTGGGGGAGGGGGCGAGAGTTTTGGGAACGTTGAAGATTGTGTGGAAGTCGAGATCATTATCTCAGAAAGCAAAGACGGGTATGTTTGAAAGAATAGTGGTTCCAACAATGTTATATGGTTGCGAGGCGTTGTGCGGAGGAGGGTGGATGTGCTGGAAATAAGATGTTTGAGGACAATATGTGGAGTGAGGTGGTTTGATCGAGTAAGTAATGATAGGGTAAGAGAAATGTGTGGTGATAAAAAGAGTGTGGTTGAGAAAGCAGAAGAGGGTGTTTTGAAATGGTTTTGTCACATGGAGAGAATGAGTGAGGAAAGATTGACCAAGAGGATATATATGTCAAAGGTGGAGGGAACGAGGAGAAGTGGGAGACCAAATTGGAGGTGGAAAGATGGAGTGAAAAAGATTTTGAGTGATCGGGGCCTGAACATGCAGGAGGGTGAAAGGCGTGCGAGGAATAGAGTGAATTGGAACGATGTGATATCTGGGAGTGGATCTGGCAGCGGATGGAACCATGGAAGCGGTAATGGATCATAGGGTGGTGGAAGGGGCGAAAATCTTGGGAGCCTTGAAGAATGTGTGGAAGTCGAGAATATTATCTCGGAAAGAAAAAATGGGTATGTTTGAAGGAATAGTGGTTCCAACAATGTTGTATGGTTGCGAGGCGTGGGCTATGGATAGAGTTGTGCGCAGGAGGATGGATGTGCTGGAAATGAGATGTTTGAGGACAATGTGTGGTGTGAGGTGGTTTGATCGAGTAAGTAACGTAACGTAAGAGAAATGTGTGGAAATAAAAAGAGCGTGGTTGAGAGAGCAGAAGAGGGTGTTTTGAAATGGTTTGGGCACATGGAGAGAATGAGTGAGGAAAGATTGACCAAGAGGATATATGTGTCGGAGGTGGAAGGAACGATGAGAAGAGGGAGACCAAATTGGAGGTGGAAAGATTGAGTGAAAAAGATTTTGTGTGATCGAGGCCTGAACATGCAGGAAGGAGAAAGGAGGGCAAGGAATAGAGTGAATTGGATCGATGTGGTATACCGGGGTTGACGTGCTGTCAGTGGATTGAATCAGGGCATGTGAAGCGTCTGGGGTAAACCATGGAAAGCTGTGTAGATATTGTACATTTGCGTGTGTGGACGTATGTATATACATGTGTATTGGGGGTGGGTTGGGCCATTTCTTTCGTCTGTTTCCTTGCGCTACCTAGCAAACGCGGGAGACAGCGACAAAGGAAAAAAAAAAAAAAAAAATAAATATATATATATATATATATATATATATATATATATATGTATATATATATATATATATATATATGTATATATATATATATATATATATGTCTTATTTATTTATTTATTTTACTTTGTCGCTGTCTCCCGCGTTTGCGAGGTAGCGCAAGGAAACAGACGAAAGAAATGGCACAACCCACCCCCATACACAATGTATATACATACACGTCCACACACGGAAATATACATACCTATACATCTCAATGTACACATATATATACCGACACACAGACACATACATATATACCCATGCACACAATTCACACTGTCTGCCTTTATTCATTCCCATCGCCACCTCACCACACATGGAATACCATCCCCTTCCCCCCTCATGTGTCCGAGGTAGCACTAGGAAAAGACAACAAAGACCCCGTTCGGTCACACTGAGTCTCTAGCTGTCATGCAATAATGCCCGAAACCACAGCTCCCTTTCCACATCCATGCCCCACACAACTTTCCATGGTTTACCCCAGACGCTTCAAATGCCCTGATTCAATCCACTGACAGCACGTCAACCCCGGTATACCACATCGATCCAATTCACTCTATTCCTTGCCATCCTTTCACCCTCCTGCATGTTCAAGCCCCGATCACACAAAATCTTTTTCACTCCATCTTTCCACCTCCAATTTGGTCTCCCACTTCTCCTCGTTCCCTCCACCTCCGACACATATATCCTCTTGGTCAATCTTTCCTCACTCATTCTTTCCATGTGACCAAACCATTTCAAAACACCCTCTTCTGCTCTCTCAACCACACTCTTTTTATTTCCACACATCTCTCTTACCCTTACATTACTTACTCGGTCAAACCACCTCACACCACATATTGTCTCAAACATCTCATTTCCAGCACATCCACCCTCCTGCGCACAACTCTATCTATAGACCACGCCTCGCAACCATACAACATTGTTGGAACCACTATTCTTTCAAACATACCCATTTTTGCTTTCGGAGATAATGTTCTCGACTTCCACATATTCTTCAAGGCTCCCAGGATTTTCGCCCCCTCCCCCACCCTATGATTCACTTCCGCTTCCATGGTTCCATCCGCTGCCAGATCCACTCCCAGATATCTAAAACACTTTACTTCCTCCAGTTTTTCTCCATTCAAACTTACCTCCCAATTGACTTGACCCTCAACCCTACTGTACCTAATAACCTTGCTCTTATTCACATTTACTCTTAACTTTCTTCTTTCACACACTTTACCAAACTCAGTCACCAGCTTCTGCAGTTTCAGCCACCTGCGCTGTATCATCATATATATATATATATATATATATATATATATATATATATATATATATATATATATATATATATATATATATATATATATATATATATATATATATATATTTATATATATACATATATATATATATACATATATATATATATATATATATATATATATATGTATATATATATATATATATATATATATATATATATATATATATATATATATATATATATATATATATATATATATATATATATATATATTGAGATGTAGAGGTATGTATATTTGCGTGTGTAAACGTGTATGTATACTCATGTGTATGTGAGTGTGTTGGGCCATTTCTTCGTTCATTTCCTTGTATTCCTCACTAATGACGATAATAATAAAAACAATAATAAAAAAACTATAATAATAATACTAATTATGATAAGAATAATAATAATGATAATAAAATGACAATAACAATAATAAGAACAATAACAATAATAATAATAGTAATAATAATAATAATAATAATAATACTGATAATAACAATCATATTGATAATAATGATAATAATAATAATAATAATAATAATAATAATAATAATAATAATAATAATAATAATAATAATGATAATAATAATAATAGTAATAATAATGATAATAATAATAATAATAATAATAATAATAATGCGTGCGTAGTGCCATTGTACAAAGGCAAAGGGGATAAGAGTGAGTGCTCAAATTACAGAGGTATAAGTTTGTTGAGTATTCCTGGTAAATTATATGGGAGGGTATTGATTGAGAGGGTGAAGGCATGTACAGAGCATCAGATTGGGGAAGAGCAGTGCGGTTTCAGAAGTGGTAGAGGATATGTGGACCAGGTGTTTGCTTTGAAGAATGTATGTGAGAAATACTTAGAAAAGCAAATGGATTTGTATGTAGCATTTATGGATCTGGAGAAGGCATATGATAGAGTTGATAGAGATGCTCTGTGGAAGGTATTAAGAATATATAGTGTGGGAGGCAAGTTGTTAGAAGCAGTGAAAAGTTTTTATCGAGGATGTAAGGCATGTGTACGTGTAGGAAGAGAGGAAAGTGATTGGTTCTCAGTGAATGTAGGTTTGCGGCAGGGGTGTGTGATGTCTCCATGGTTGCTTAATTTGTTTATGGATGGGGTTGTAAGGGAGGTAAATGCAAGAGTCCTGGAAAGAGGGGCAAGTATGAAGTCTGTTGGGGATGAGAGAGCTTGGGAAGTGAGTCAGTTGTTGTTCGCTGATGATACAGCGCTGGTGGCTGATTCATGTGAGAAACTGCAGAAGCTGGTGACTGAGTTTGGTAAAGTGTGTGGAAGAAGAAAGTTGAGAGTAAATGTGAATAAGAGCAAGGTTATTAGGTACAGTAGGGGTGAGGGTCAAGTCAATTGGGAGGTGAGTTTGAATGGAGAAAAACTGGAGGAAGTGAAGTGTTTTAGATATCTGGGAGTGGATCTGTCAGCGGATGGAACCATGGAAGCGGAAGTGGATCATAGGGTGGGGGAGGGGGCGAAAATTTTGGGAGCCTTGAAAAATGTGTGGAAGTCGAGAACATTATCCCGGAAAGCAAAAATGGGTATGTTTGAAGGAATAGTAGTTCCAACAATGTTGTATGGTTGCGAGGCGTGGGCTATGGATAGAGTTGTGCGCAGGAGGATGGATGTGCTGGAAATGAGATGTTTGAGGACAATGTGTGGTGTGAGATGGTTTGATCGAGTAAGTAACGTAAGGGTAAGAGAGATGTGTGGAAATAAAAAGAGCGTGGTTGAGAGAGCAGAAGAGGGTGTTTTGAAGTGGTTTGGGCACATGGAGAGGATGAGTGAGGAAAGATTGACCAAGAGGATATATGTGTCGGAGGTGGAGGGAACAAGGAGAAGAGGGAGACCAAATTGGAGGTGGAAAGATGGAGTGAAAAAGATTTTGTGTGATCGGGGCCTGAACATGCAGGAGGGTGAAAGGAGGGCAAGGAATAGAGTGAATTGGAGCGATGTGGTATACCGGGGTTGACGTGCTGTCAGTGGATTGAATCAAGGCATGTGAAGCGTCTGGGGTAAACCAAGGAAAGCTGTGTAGGTATGTATATTTGCGTGTGTGGACGTATGTATATACATGTGTATGGGGGGGGGGGGGTGGGGCCATTTCTTTCGTCTGTTTCCTTGCGCTACCTTGCAAACGCGGGAGACAGCGACAAAGTATAAAAAAAAAGAAAAAAAAAATATATATATATATATATATATATATATATATATATATATATATATATATATATATATATATATATATATATATATATATATTATCCCTGGGGATAGGGGAGAAAGAACACTTCCCACGTATTCCCTGTGTGTCGTAGAAGACGAATAAAAGGGAAGGGAGCGGGTGGCTGGAAATCCTCCCCTCTCGTTTTTTCTTTTTTTTAATTTTCCAAAAGAAGGAACAGAGAAGGGGGCCAGGTGAAGATATTCCCTCAAAGGCCCAGTCCTCTGTTCTTAACGCAACCTCGCTAATGCGGGAAAGTTCGAATAGTATGAAAGAAAAAGAAAAGATATATATGTATATATATATATATATATATATATATATATATATATATATATATATATATATATATATATATATATATGGTTGGTAAGGTTATTTAATGTATGTATGACTCATGGTGAGGTGCCTGAGGATTGGCGGAATGCGTGCATAGTGCCATTGTACAAAGGCAAAGGGGATAAGAGTGAGTGCTCAGATTACAGAGGTATAAGTTTGTTGAGTATTCCTGGTAAATTATATGGGAGGGTATTGATTGAGAGGGTGAAGGCATGTACAGAGCATCAGATTGGGGAAGAGCAGTGTGGTTTCAGAAGTGGTAGAGGATGTGTGGATCAGGTGTTTGCTTTGAAGAATGTATGTGAGAAATACTTAGAAAAGCAAATGGATTTGTATGTAGCATTTATGGATCTGGAGAAGGCATATGATAGAGTTGATAGAGATGCTCTGTGGAAGGTATTAAGAATATATGGTGTGGGAGGAAAGTTGTTAGAAGCAGTGAAAAGTTTTTATCGAGGATGTAAGGCATGTGTACGTGTAGGAAGAGAGGAAAGTGATTGGTTTTCAGTGAATGTAGGTTTGCGGCAGGGGTGTGTGATGTCTCCATGGTTGTTTAATTTGTTTATGGATGGGGTTGTTAGGGAGGTAAATGCAAGAGTTTTGGAAAGAGGGGCAAGTATGAAGCCTGTTGGGGATGAGAGAACTTGGGAAGTGAGTCAGTTGTTGTTCGCTGATGAAACAGCGCTGGTGGCTGATTCATTTGAGAAACTGCAGCAGCTGGTGACTGAGTTTGGAAAAGTGTGTGGAAGAAGAAAGTTAAGAGTAAATGTGAATAAGAGCAAGGTTATTAGGTACAGTAGGGTTGAGGGTCAAGTCAATTGGGAGGTGAGTTTGAATGGAGAAAAACTGGAGGAGGTGAAGTGTTTTAGGTATCTGGGAGTGGATCTGGCAGCGGATGGAACCATGGAAGCGGAAGTGGATCATAGGGTGGGGGAGGGGGCAAAAATTCTGGGGGCCTTGAAGAATGTGTGGAAGTCGAGATCATTATCTCGGAAAGCAAAAATGGGTATGTTTGAAGGAATAGTGGTTCCAACAATGTTGTATGGTTGTGAGGCGTGGGCTATGGATAGAGTTGTGCGCAGGAGGATGGATGTGCTGGAAATGAGATGTTTGAGGACAATGTGTGGTGTGAGGTGGTTTGATCGAGTGAGTAACGTAAGGGTAAGAGAGATGTGTGGAAATAGAAAGAGCGTGGTTGAGAGAGCAGAAGAGGGTGTTTTGAAGTGGTTTGGGCGCATGGAGAGGATGAGTGAGGAAAGATTGACCAAGAGGATATATGTGTCGGAGGTGGAGGGAACAAGGAGAAGAGGGAGACCAAATTGGAGGTGGAAAGATGGAGTGAAAAAGATTTTGTGTGATCGGGGCCTGAACATGCAGGAGGGTGAAAGGAGGGCAAGGAATAGAGTGAATTGGAGCGATGTGGTATACCGGGGTTGACGTGCTGTCAGTGGATTGAATCAAGGCATGTGAAGCGTCTGGGGTAAGCCATGGAAAGCTGTGTAGGTATGTATATTTGCGTGTGTGGACGTATGTATTTACATGTGTATGGGGGGGCTGGGCCATTTCTTTCGTCTGTTTCCTTGCGCTACCTCGCAAACGCGGGAGACAGCGACAAAGTATAAAATATATATATATATATATATATATATATATATATATATATATATATATATATATATATATATATATATATATATCCTTTGTTCACTAGATAACAAAGCCAGCTAAATCAATACACCTTGAACCTCTACACCGCTGCATATACCTAAGAAGATTTATGAATTTCTTACGAAAAGTTTTTGTTACAGTCTTAACTGTATTGTCTAACTCCCAAGGATCCTTATCTAAGTTATACATTTCCTCAAAAGACTCATCATCATCCCATTTACAATATAACCTATTCTCCCCATCACTGATTTGCCTCAAGCATGAATATGTGTTGTTCCAAGAGTCTTCACATTTACAGGCAAGATCAGGATTACAACCACATGGATATTCCTTTTCAGATAAAACTTAACCATTCTTCTGTTGTATCTTCATAGCATCAAGAAGTGTTGGAGCTGAACATATAACTAATTCCAATAGTCATGAAATTCCATTGTAGGAATTACAGAAAAGTTTTTGTCACATGGGATTTTGGAATAATTTGTAAGGAGAAACAGATACCCAGACAGAATACACATCATAAGCAAAGACATCCAGTATTATTTTTTTTATGAAAGGAAGGAAGAGTGGAATATCTAATATTAATTTGACTAAAGAAAACTGGTGTTGATTTTGATACAGTAGTGATGATAATCATGGTAATAATAGTAAAGATAACCAATAATTCTATCAATTATCATTGATATTATTATTGTAAGTTTTATAAAGTATCAAAATATACCAGTTACATATTGCATCATTGTCTCCATTGATACAGTACATGAAGAGTATAAAAACCAAATACCAATGCAGTATATCATTAATAAAATACAGTATTATGATACTTCCTACGTATGTTCCAACAGTATTTTGTATCCCTGAACTTTATACAAATCATCAATTTATGATTACATCAGTATTTAAGTATGGCTGGATTTACCACATTATATTTGAATTTTATTTTTAATTTTGTAGATTTTTTAAAATTATAAATTTTTTCATGGACAGTATCATTCATCATATAATATGAAAATGAATAGTGGATGTGATTAATAGTATTGCAGATTTAGTAGATATAAGGTTTCAGTGATATCTCAGTAAGTAGATAAATCTGTCCATGTTGTACAGTCATACCTTGTAAATGCCTTAGGTTCTCACTCCATGTTCATTGCTAGAAGTAATAATTTACAAAGTATATATATGAGTAAATGCAGGGCCGTAGCTTTCAACATTTCAATCCCACCCCATTTACATCGGTTTACATTTTGCATTATTGTTCTTTCCTCTTGGTTTGTCTTAATCATTTTCATTTTTTACTACATTAGTTCCATGCAT
>NC_092231.1:35701285-35751285 GCF_036320965.1 Panulirus ornatus | reverse complement strand
TCTCTTATTTGAGCACTCACTCTTATCCTCTTTGCCTTTGTGCAATGGCACTATGCACCCATTTCGCCAATCCTCAGGCGACCATGAGTCATACATACATTAAATAACCTTACCAACCAGTCAATAATACAGTCACTCCCTTTTTTAATAAATTCCACTGCAATACCATCCAAAACTGCTGCCTTGCTGGCTTTCATCTTCCGCAAAGCTTTTACTACCTCTTCTCTGTTTACCAAATCATTTTCCCTAACCCTCTCACTTTGCACACCACCTCGACCAAAACACCCTATATCTTCCACTCTATCATCAAACACATTCAAGACACCTTCAAAATACTCACTCCATCTCCTTCTCACATCATCACTACTTGTTATCACCTCCCCATTTGCGCCCTTCACTGAAGTTCCCATTTGCTCCCTTGTCTTACGCACTTTATTTACCTCCTTCGAGAACATCTTTTTATTCTCCCTAAAATTTAATGATACTCTCTCACCCCACCACTCATTTGCCCTCTTTTTCACCTCTTGCACCTTTCTCTTGACCTCCTTCTCTTTCTTTTATACATCTCCCACTCAATTGCATTTTTTCCCTGCAAAAATTGTCCATATGCCTCTCTCTTCTCTTTCACTAATAATCTTACTTCTTCATCCCACCACTCACTACCCTTTCTAATCAACCCACCTCCCACTCTTCTCATGCCACAAGCATCTTTTGCGCAATCCATCACTGATTCCCTAAATACATCTCATTCCTCCCCCACTCCCCTTACTTTTATTGTTCTCACCTTTTTCCATTCTGTACTTAGTCTCCCCTGGTACTTCCTCACACAAGTCTCCTTCCCAAGCTCACTTACTCTCACCACCCTCTTCACCCCAACATTCATTCTTCTTTTCTGAAAACCCATACAAATCTTCACCTTAGCCTCCACAAGATAATGATCAGACATCCCTCCAGTTGCACCTCTCAGCACATTAACATCCAAAAGTCTCTCTTTCGTGCGCCTGTCAATTAACACGTAATCCAATAACGCTCTCTGGCCATCTCTCCTACTTACATACGTATACTTTTGTATATCTCGCTTTTTAAACCAGGTATTCCCAATCACCAGTCCTTTTTCAGCACATAAATCTACAAGCTCTTCACCATTTCCATTTACAACACTGAACACCCCATGTATACCAATTATTCCCTCAACTGCCACATTACTCACCTTTGCATTATTATTATTATTATTATTATTATTATTATTATTATTATTATTATTATTATTATCATTATTATTATAATTATTATCATTATTATCATTATTATTATTATCATTATTATTATTATCATTATCATTATTATCATCATTATTATTATTTTATCTTTTTGTAGAGGAGGCATTGATTCTCAACTAAATCAACATACAATGGAGGATGTTATTTACCACTGAGGTTTACATTGGATTAACATTGTAGACATAATAGATTACTTTCTAAGTAAACCAAGGAATTCTTTTACTTTCTCAATAAATCAAGGAATAGTTTACTTTCTCAGTAAATCAAGAAATAATTTACTTTCCTTGTAAACCAAGGAATAGTTTACTTTCCCAGTAAACCAAGGAATAGTTTACTTTCCCAGTAAACCAAGGAATAGCTTACTTTCCTAGTAAACCAAGGAATAGTTTACTTTCCCAGTAAACCAAGGAATAGCTTACTTTCCTAGTAAACCAAGGAATAGTTTACTTTCCCAGTAAACCAAGGAATAGCTTACTTTCCTAGTAAACCAAGGAATAGTTTACTTTCCCAGTAAACCAAGGAATAGTTTATTTTCCCAGTAAACCAAGGAATAGTTTACTTTCCCAGTAAACCATGGAATATTCATGCCACATCAAGGTCTTTCATCATGGGTTATTCACTATCACAGCTTAATGTTGCTATACGATCATCACACGTCATCATTCCGTGGTTTTTTTCCCCACTTTTTTTTTTGGGGGGGGGGTTTCACGAGTTATGGTGTCGTGTCCCTCGACGAAAATCATTGAAAAATGAGCCCAATATATGTGGATTATGAAGCTTCCTCAGTGGTTAAGACATACGCCGAACGTTTACTTAAGGAAAGATAACAAAAACACGCCAAAGTTTTCGGTCTCAGTTTTAAGAGCTGGCATGTGAGAAGTTGTTTATTGTTGCCCATTCTCCCTCCCACGTCGGCCTCATACCAAGTACAGAAATGATTCATTCAAACGTCGCGTAATGACAACAGTAGACGGTTGGGTCACTAGTTATCAAGACACCATTGACATGTCCCAGGGAACAACACTGAGCCATGATTTGATTGATTTGTGCCAACAACCCCTATGCTCATCCTGTGGGCGGTAGCGCAAAAGGATTACAGGGGTCACAGAGGGTCTTAGTCAGACCCCAGTGGCTTGATATTACATGTTACAGTTCGTATCTTAGTACATACATTACATAGTTTCTTATGGTAAGTTTTACCGACTAGATGCAAAAAGGGGATACAGATTCAAATTTCAGGTATGTTGTTATAAACAATAAGGTGTTGTGACATTTCTTGCAGGGTTTCTTTAGGTCAATCCCTAAAAGGCTCTATATTTTTTCACGCTCTAACCTGCTGATCCTGAAGTCCAGCTCGGTCGGCTAACACAGCTACCATGGAACATCTGTAATGAACTGTAACATCTTATGTAATATCAACCCACTGGGGTCTGACTAAGACCTTCTGTGACTCCTGTGATCCTTTTGCGCTACCGCCCACAGGATGAGAATGGGGTGTACCATGAACTTGTCGGGGTTACCAGCTCAAATCACCTTGTCTTCAACCCCTCCGTTGGGGTGCCAGACTCAGGAACTCGTGTATCCTGCTTCACCCACCTCACTTGCAACCTAAACTTCATCATGAAATCTTATGATTCATGTATCTAGTAACTCAGACTTTTATACTGTATCATTTGGTGAATGACATGTTTTTTGCTGTGGTTAATATAACCAGCCCAAACCCTCTGATTCATGTAAACATATGCTTCATGTACGTACCTATTATAACCCAGCCATGTAATGTTTTTCAGTAAACTGTTAAGTCTGTCCGTCTGTCTCTCTGTCTGTCTCATCTACTCGATTTACAGGAAGGAATGGTTACCCATCTGTCTGTCTGTCTGTCTGTCTCTCTCATTTAGTCAAATCATAGGAAGGAATGGTCACCTCTGGAGTATTACAAAGGTAGATGGAGGAAGGAGAACAGGAAAGCTACAACAATGATAAAGGATCTGAAAGACAGTCGGACTTCTAAGAGGATTCAGTAGTGTTCAAGTATATCCACAAATTCAGCAAAACGTAAAATAGTCACATTTATCCTCCTACTGCAAGAGAAGTTCGTTGAATATCATATTTTCTTTTCAAAATTCTTCCTACAAATCGATTAAGACAGATGTCATAAGAGCTCAACTTTTCTGTCGGTTTATGATTTACAACATCTGACACAACAGTTGGTGGCTTAACTTTAATGTTACGCTGCTCTGTCTCACCTCCTGCTAAGAATTCCTTCTCGATATTGCAGTTGGAGTAGTAATGTGTGGGTGGAAGTCGATGCCATACGACACTAGATTATCGTACAACATCGGTTGGTAACACTCAACTTTTGCCAGATATGGCGAAGGACATCATTAAGCCAAGTTCCAAGATTATGCCAGTTATTCTTACCTTCTCGTTTGTATATATTCTCGATGGTAATCGCTCTGGCCAGGTGCATTTTATGCAGCCAAATGTCTGAGGGAATTCACATGACAACAGCAACTCTCGCTTGTGGGCTACACCACACGCCATTAAAACGAACCTCTTATCGAGTTGCCAATATTCGCCTTTCCGTATATTTCTTTCCCCCCCGGTTCCCTTTTGTTTAGGATTTCCCCAGAAATGTTACTATTACTCGGAAGGATAATTGTATTTTCTCACATTTCCATTTGATTGTATGATATGTCATTTACAGAAAGATATCTTACAGTCGTCTTACATGTCCGTGTTTATTGAGGGGCGTATAATCACCAACATATTTTCATCACTTTTTTTTACAGTGAGTCTATAACACTGTGGCTTTCTCTCTGTTAGTAGTTCACTTATATATTGTTTCCTTCTTAGAATAAATTTTCTGTCATTGCCACTTCATCACAATTCTAGAACTGCTTATTAATTTTTTACAGTGAACTAAGTGAGCAACGTTTGCTCCGATTATATATATATATATATATATATATATATATATATATATATATATATATATATATATATATATATATATTTCTTTTTTTCTTTTTTTCTTTCACACTATTCGCCATTTCCCGCGTTTGCGAGGTAGCGTTGAGAACAGAAGACTGGACCTCTGAGGGAATATCCTCACCTGGCCCCCTTCTCTGTTCCTTCTTTTGGAAAATTAAAGAAAAAAGAGAGGGGAGGATTTCCAGCCCCCCCGCTCCCTTCCCTTTTAGTCGCCTTCTACGACACGCAGGGAATACGTGGGAATTATACTTTCTCCCCTATCCCCAGGGATAATATATATTGGGAGGTACGTTTGAATGGAGAATAGCTGGAGGAAGTGAGGTGTTTTAGATATCTGGGAGTGGATTTGGCAGCGGATGGAACCATGGAAGCGGAAGTGAGTCATAGGGTGGGGGAGAGGGCGAAAGTTCTGGAAGCGTTGAAAAATGTGTGGAAGGCGAGAACGTTATCTCAGAAATGGGTGTTTGAAGGAATAGTGGTTCCGACAAAGTTATATGGTTGCGAGGTGTGGGCTATAGATAGAGTTGTGCGGAGGAAGGTGGATGTGTTGGAAATGAGATATTTGAGGACAATATGTGGTGTGAGATGGTTTGATCGAGTAAGTCATGAAAGGGTAAGAGAGATGTGTGGTAATAAAAAGAGTGTGGTTGAGAGAGCAGAAGAGGGTGTTTTGAAATGGTTTGGTCACATGGAGAGAATGAGTGAGGAAAGATTGACCAAGAGGATATATGTGTCAAAAGTGGAGGGAACGAGGAGAAGTGGGAGACCAAATTGGAGGAGGAAAGATGGAGTGAAAAAGATTTTGTGTGATCGGGGCCTGAACATGCAGGAGGCGTGCAAGGAATAGAGTGAATTGGAACGATGTGGTATACCGGGGTCGACGTGTTGTTAATGGATTGAACCAGGGCACGTGAAGCGTCTATGGTTAACCATGGAAAATTGTGTGGGGCCTGGATGTGGAAAGGGAGCTGTGGTTTCGGTGCATTATAAATGAAAGCTAGACTGAGTGTGAACGAAGGTGGCCTTTGTTGTCTTTTCTTATTGCTGCCTCGTGCACGTGCCGGGGAAGGGGGTAGTCATTTCATGTGTGGCGGGGTGGCGATGGGAATGAATAAGGGCAGTCATTATGAATTATGTATATATATATATATATATATATATATATATATATATATATATATATATATATATATATATATATATATTGTGACAGTGATATTGTGACAGTGATTGTGTCAGCGTCGCGTCGCCTCGCCGCAGTGTATCGAGACAGACTTCCCCAGAACTTTAAAGGGGAAGTAAATGTTTATAGTTGTGTTACTGGAGTGATAGTTTTCATGCATGGTGTTTTTGACAAGAAAATAGTGAAGTTGGAGAAAAATGTAGCTTAGACATTGAAGCTTATTGATACAGTGGTGAAATTGATGAGAACTGCTATTGACGTTTGTGTGAATAAATTGTACATTTCCTTTTCCATAGCCAGAGGTTGAACCATTATGTGACATTCATTTTTTTTCATTCATTTCAAGCTAAAAGTTTGTTTTCTAAATTGTTTCTTACATTTTTCATATGTATATATATGTATGTGTGTGTGTGTGTGTGTATGTGCGTATGTGTGTGTATGTGTGTGTGTGTGTATATGTATATATATATGTATATTATCCCTGGGGATAGGGGTGAAAGAATACTTCCCACGTATTCCTCGCGTGTCGTAGAAAGCGACTAGAGGGGACGGGAGCGGGGGGCCGGAAATCCTCCCCTCCTTGTATTAACTTTCTAAAATGGGAAACAGAAGAAGGAGTCACGCGGGGAGTGATCATCCTCCTCGAAGGCTCAGAGTGGGGTGCCTAAATGTGTGTGGATGTAACCAAGATGTGAAAAAAGGAGAGATAGGTAGTATGTTTGAGGAAAGGAACCTGGATGTTTTGGCTCTGAGTGAAACGAAGCTCAAGGGTAAAGGGGAAGAGTGGTTTGGAAATGTCTGGGGAGTGAAGTCAGGGGTTAGTGAGAGGACAAGAGCAAGGGAAGGAGTAGCAATACTCCTGAAACAGGAGTTGTGGGAGTATGTGATAGAATGTAAGAAAGTAAATTCTCGATTAATATGGGTAAAATTGAAAGTTGATGGAGAGAGGTGGGTGATTATTGGTGCATATGCACCTGGGCATGAGAAGAAAGATCATGAGAGGCAAGTGTTTTGGGAGCAGCTGAATGAGTGTGTTAGCGGTTTTGATGCACGAGACCGGGTTATAGTGATGGGTGATTTGAATGCAAAGGTGAGTAATGTGGCAGTTGAGGGAATAATTGGTATGCATGGGGTGTTCAGTGTTGTAAATGGAAATGGTGAAGAGCTTGTAGATTTATGTGCTGAAAAAGGACTGATGATTGGGAATACCTGGTTTAAAAAGCGAGATATACATAAGTATACTTATGTAAGTAGGAGAGATGGCCAGAGAGCGTTATTGGATTACGTGTTAATTGACAGGCGTGCGAAAGAGAGACTTTTGGATGTTAATGTGCTGAGAGGTGCAACTGGAGGGATGTCTGATCATTATCTTGTGGAGGCTAAGGTGAAGATTAGTATGGGTTTTCAGAAAAGAGGAGTGAATGTTGGGGTGAAGAAGGTGGTGAGAGTAAGTGAGCTTGGGAAGGAGACCTGTGTGGGGAAGTACCAGGAGAGACTGTGTACAGAATGGAAAAAGGTGAGAACAATGGAAGTAAGGGGAGTGGGGGAGGAATGGGATGTATTTAGGGAATCAGTGATGGATTGCGCAAAAGATGCTTGTGGCATGAGAAGAGTGGGAGGTGGGCTGTTTAGAAAGGGTAGTGAGTGGTGGGATGAAGAAGTAAGAGTATTAGTGAAAGAGAAGAGAGAGGCATTTGGACGATTTTTGCAGGGAAAAAATGCAATTGAGTGGGAGAAGTATAAAAGAAAGAGACAGGAGGTCAAGAGAAAGGTGCAAGAGGTGAAAAAAAGGGCAAATGAGAGTTGGGGTGAGAGACTATCAGTAAATTTTAGGGAGAATAAAAAGATGTTCTGGAAGGAGGTAAATAGGGTGCGTAAGACAAGGGAGCAAATGGGAACTTCAGTGAAGGGCGTAAATGGGGAGATGATAACAAGTAGTGGTGATGTGAGAAGGAGATGGAATGAGTATTTTGAAGGTTTGTTGAATGTGTCTGATGACAGAGTGGCAGATATAGGGTGTTTTGGTCGAGGTGGTGTGCAAAGTGAGAGGGTTAGGGAAAATGATTTGGTAAACAGAGAAGAGGTAGTAAAAGCTTTGCGGAAGATGAAAGCCTGCAAGGCAGCAGGTTTGGATGGTATTGCAGTGGAATTTATTAAAAAAGGGGGTGACTGTATTGTTGACTGGTTGGTAAGGTTATTTAATGTATGTATGACTCATGCTGAGGTGCCTGAGGATTGGCGGAATGCCTGCATAGTGCCATTGTACAAAGGCAAAGGGGATAAGAGTGAGTGCTCAAATTACAGAGGTATAAGTTTGTTGAGTATTCCTGGTAAATTATATGGGAGGGTATTGATTGAGAGGGTGAAGGCATGTACAGAGCATCAGATTGGGGAAGAGCAGTGCGGTTTCAGAAGTGGTAGAGGATGTGTGGATCAGGTGTTTGCTTTGAAGAATGTATGTGAGAAATACTTAGAAAAGCAAATGGATTTCTATGTAGCATTTATGGATCTGGAGAAGGCATATGATAGAGTTGATAGAGATGCTCTGTGGAAGGTATTAAGAATATATGGTGTGGGAGGCAAGTTGTTAGAAGCAGTGAAAAGTTTTTATCGAGGATGTAAGGCATGTGTACGTGTAGGAAGAGAGGAAAGTGATTGGTTCTCAGTGAATGTAGGTTTGCGGCAGGGGTGTGTGATGTCTCCATGGTTGTTTAATTTGTTTATGGATGGGGTTGTTAGGGAGGTAAATGCAAGAGTCCTGGAAAGAGGGGCAAGTATGAAGTCTGTTGGGGATGAGAGAGCTTGGGAAGTGAGTCAGTTGTTGTTCGCTGATGATACAGCGCTGGTGGCTGATTCATGTGAGAAACTGCAGAAGCTGGTGACTGAGTTTGGTAAAGTGTGTGGAAGAAGAAAGTTAAGAGTAAATGTGAATAAGAGCAAGGTTATTAGGTACAGTAGGGTTGAGGGTCAAGTCAATTGGGAGGTGAGTTTGAATGGAGAAAAACTGGAGGAAGTGAAGTGTTTTAGATATCTGGGAGTGGATCTGTCAGCGGATGGAACCATGGAAGCGGAAGTGGATCATAGGGTGGGGGAGGGGGCGAAAATTTTGGGAGCCTTGAAAAATGTGTGGAAGTCGAGAACAGTATCTCGGAAAGCAAAAATGGGTATGTTTGAAGGAATAGTGGTTCCAACAATGTTGTATGGTTGCGAGGCGTGGGCTATGGATAGAGTTGTGCGCAGGAGGATGGATGTGCTGGAAATGAGATGTTTGAGGACAATGTGTGGTGTGAGGTGGTTTGATCGAGTAAGTAACGTAAGGGTAAGAGAGATGTGTGGAAATAAAAAGAGCGTGGTTGAGAGAGCAGAAGAGGGTGTTTTGAAATGGTTTGGTCACATGGAGAGAATGAGTGAGGAAAGATTGACCAAGAGGATATATGTGTCGGAGGTGGAGGGAACAAGGAGAAGAGGGAGACCAAATTGGAGGTGGAAAGATGGAGTGAAAAAGATTTTGTGTGATCGGGGCCTGAACATGCAGGAGGGTGTAAGGAGGGCAAGGAATAGAGTGAATTGGAGCGATGTGGTATACAGGGGTTGACGTGCTGTCAGTGGATTGAATCAAGGCATGTGAAGCGTCTGGGGTAAACCATGGAAAGCTGTGTAGGTATGTATATTTGCGTGTGTGGACGTGTGTATGTACATGTGTATGGGGGGGGGTTGGGCCATTTCTTTCGTCTGTTTCCTTGCGCTACCTCGCAAACGCGGGAGACAGCGACAAAGTATAAAAAAAAAAAAAAAAAAAAAAAAAAAAAAAAATATATATATATATATATATATATATATATATATATATATATATATATATATATATATATATATATATATATAAATATACATACATATATATATATATATATATATATATATATATAAATATACATACATATATATATATATATATATATATATATATATATATATATATATATATATATATATATATATATATATATATATATAATTCATAATGACTGCCCTTATTCATTCCCATCGCCATCCCGCCTCACATGAAATGACTACCCCCTTCCCCGGCACGTGCACGAGGCATATATATATATATATATATATATATATATATATATATATATATATATATATATATATATATATATATATATATATGGAGGAAGTGAAGTGTTTTAGATATCTGGGAGTGGATCTGGCAGCGGATGGAACCATGGAAGCGGAAGTGGATCATAGGGTGGGGGAGGGGGCGAAAATTCTGGGGGCCTTGAAGAATGTGTGGAAGTCGAGAACATTATCTCGGAAAGCAAAAATGGGTATGTTTGAAGGAATAGTGGTTCCAACAATGTTGTATGGTTGCGAGGCGTGGGCTATGGATAGAGTTGTGCGCAGGAGGATGGATGTGCTGGAAATGAGATGTTTGAGGACAATGTGTGGTGTGAGGTGGTTTGATCGAGTAAGTAACGTAAGGGTAAGAGAGATGTGTGGAATGGAAAGCTGTGTAGGTGTGTATATTTGCGTGTGTGGACGTATGTATATACATGTGTATGGGGGTGGGTTGGGCCATTTCTTTCGTCTGTTTCCTTGCGCTACCTCGCAACGCGGGAGACAGCGACAAAGCAAAAAAAAAAAAAAAAAAAAATATATATATATATATATATATATATATATATATATATATATATATATATTTATTTATTTATCTATTAATTTTGCATTGTCGCTGTCTCCGGCGTTAGCGAAGTAGCGCAAGGAAACAGACGAAAGAATGGGCCAACCCACCCACATACACATTCACGTCCACACACACAAATATACATACCTATACATCACAACGTATACATATGGAGAGGAGGGTCGAACCCTGGAACAGCTTGTGGACTATTATGAATGAACTCTGATCGAATTCTAGTGTATACACAAGGTGTTGGGTCACAACCTGCTCTGGTCTAACTCTCGTAGGGATGACCTTAAGAATACGGCTTCACATTATGCGCAGTTCATCTGTTCAACCCTGCTATGTCAAAATATCAAGTAGAGTCAGTCAAGATGATGAAAGGTGATGATGGCACGCATGCTGTTCTTCCATGGTTGGTTCACATTCTGGATGTTTCATGTGATGATGTTAGAGACGACGAAGATCAATGGCCAGAAGACATCGTTCTAAGCAAACAGGAGGAGGAGGAGGAGCGACATAAACTTGACTTCTGGCATCGCACTGTGACACTGCCAACCATCATGTACCTAAAGTGATAAGACTGAAGGAGTGGACAAGATAGTTGAAATCGAGGGCGGAAAAGTTTAGCAGACGACTACAGGCTTTCATCCTCCACAATGAAGTGGCGGGAAGCCCTGGCCGCATCCTCCGTCAGTGCCAGCTTCCGGCGCAGCATGTCCACGTGCAGGTCCTTACGTTCCACCGCCTCCCGCAGCCCCTTCACCTCCCGCTGTAGCTGGTACACGGTGGTCGTCTGCGGCGGTCAAGAGCGTGTGGACGGAGTTAACGAGAGGAGGGCTACCGAGAGCAGAGACATCGATAAGACGTCTGAAGGCAAGACCGATTTCGACGATGAAGGCCTGCACTGTGGCTGAGAGATTGACTTGAGGAGGCAGAAGTGATATTGTGACAGTGATTGTGTCAGCGTCGCGTCGCCTCGCCGCAGTGTATCGAGACAGACTTCCCCAGAACTTTTAAAGGGGAAGTAAATGTTTATAGTTGTGTTACTGGAGTGATAGTTTTCATGCATGGTGTTTTTGACAAGAAAATAGTGAAGTTGGAGAAAAATGTAGCTTAGACATTGAAGCTTATTGATACAGTGGTGAAATTGATGAGAACTGCTATTGACGTTTGTGTGAATAAATTGTACATTTCCTTTTCCATAGCCAGAGGTTGAACCATTATGTGACATTCATTTTTTTCATTCATTTCAAGCTAAAAGTTTGTTTTCTAAATTGTTTCTTACATTTTTCATATGTATATATATGTATGTGTGTGTGTGTGTGTGTGTGTATGTGCGTATGTGTGTGTGTGTGTGTGTGTGTGTATATGTATATATATATATGTATATTGTCCCTGGGGATAGGGGTGAAAGAGTGCTTCCCACGTGTTCCTCGCGTGTCGTGGAGGGCGACTGGAGGGGACGGGAGCGGGGGGCCGGAAATCCCCCCCTCCTTGTATTGACTTTCTAAAATGGGAAACAGAAGAAGGAGTCACGCGGGGAGTGATCCTCCTCCTCGAAGGCTCAGAGTGGGGTGCCTAAATGTGTGTGGATGTAACCAAGATGTGAAAAAAGGAGAGATAGGTAGTATGTTTGAGGAAAGGAACCTGGATGTTTTGGCCCTGAGTGAAACGAAGCTCAAGGGTAAAGGGGAAGAGTGGTTTGGAAATGTCTGGGGAGTGAAGTCAGGGGTTAGTGAGAGGACAAGAGCAAGGGAAGGAGTAGCACTACTCCTGAAACAGGAGTTGTGGGAGTATGTGATAGAATGTAAGAAAGTAAATTCTCGATTAATATGGGTAAAATTGAAAGTTGATGGAGAGAGGTGGGTGATTATTGGTGCATATGCACCTGGGCATGAGAAGAAAGATCATGAGAGGCAAGTGTTTTGGGAGCAGCTGAATGAGTGTGTTAGCGGTTTTGATGCACGAGACCGGGTTATAGTGATGGGTGATTTGAATGCAAAGGTGAGTAATGTGGCAGTTGAGGGAATAATTGGTATGCATGGGGTGTTCAGTGTTGTAAATGGAAATGGTGAAGAGCTTGTAGATTTATGTGCTGAAAAAGGACTGATGATTGGGAATACCTGGTTTAAAAAGCGAGATATACATAAGTATACTTATGTAAGTAGGAGAGATGGCCAGAGAGCGTTATTGGATTACGTGTTAATTGACAGGCGTGCGAAAGAGAGACTTTTGGATGTTAATGTGCTGAGAGGTGCAACTGGAGGGATGTCTGATCATTATCTTGTGGAGGCTAAGGTGAAGATTAGTATGGGTTTTCAGAAAAGAGGAGTGAATGTTGGGGTGAAGAAGGTGGTGAGAGTAAGTGAGCTTGGGAAGGAGACCTGTGTGGGGAAGTACCAGGAGAGACTGTGTACAGAATGGAAAAAGGTGAGAACAATGGAAGTAAGGGGAGTGGGGGAGGAATGGGATGTATTTAGGGAATCAGTGATGGATTGCGCAAAAGATGCTTGTGGCATGAGAAGAGTGGGAGGTGGGCTGTTTAGAAAGGGTAGTGAGTGGTGGGATGAAGAAGTAAGAGTATTAGTGAAAGAGAAGAGAGAGGCATTTGGACGATTTTTGCAGGGAAAAAATGCAATTGAGTGGGAGAAGTATAAAAGAAAGAGACAGGAGGTCAAGAGAAAGGTGCAAGAGGTGAAAAAAAGGGCAAATGAGAGTTGGGGTGAGAGACTATCAGTAAATTTTAGGGAGAATAAAAAGATGTTCTGGAAGGAGGTAAATAGGGTGCGTAAGACAAGGGAGCAAATGGGAACTTCAGTGAAGGGCGTAAATGGGGAGGTGATAACAAGTAGTGGTGATGTGAGAAGGAGATGGAATGAGTATTTTGAAGGTTTGTTGAATGTGTCTGATGACAGAGTGGCAGATATAGGGTGTTTTGGTCGAGGTGGTGTGCAAAGTGAGAGGGTTAGGGAAAATGATTTGGTAAACAGAGAAGAGGTAGTAAAAGCTTTGCGGAAGATGAAAGCCGGCAAGGCAGCAGGATTGGATGGTATTGCAGTGGAATTTATTAAAAAAGGGGGTGACTGTATTGTTGACTGGTTGGTAAGGTTATTTAATGTATGTATGACTCATGGTGAGGTGCCTGAGGATTGGCGGAATGCGTGCATAGTGCCATTGTACAAAGGCAAAGGGGATAAGAGTGAGTGCTCAAATTACAGAGGTATAAGTTTGTTGAGTATTCCTGGTAAATTATATGGGAGGGTATTGATTGAGAGGGTGAAGGCATGTACAGAGCATCAGATTGGGGAAGAGCAGTGTGGTTTCAGAAGTGGTAGAGGATGTGTGGATCAGGTGTTTGCTTTGAAGAATGTATGTGAGAAATACTTAGAAAAGCAAATGGATTTGTATGTAGCATTTATGGATCTGGAGAAGGCATATGATAGAGTTGATAGAGATGCTCTGTGGAAGGTATTAAGAATATATGGTGTGGGAGGCAAGTTGTTAGAAGCAGTGAAAAGTTTTTATCGAGGATGTAAGGCATGTGTACGTGTAGGAAGAGAGGAAAGTGATTGGTTCTCAGTGAATGTAGGTTTGCGGCAGGGGTGTGTGATGTCTCCATGGTTGTTTAATTTGTTTATGGATGGGGTTGTTAGGGAGGTAAATGCAAGAGTCCTGGAAAGAGGGGCAAGTATGAAGTCTGTGGGGGATGAGAGAGCTTGGGAAGTGAGTCAGTTGTTGTTCGCTGATGATACAGCGCTGGTGGCTGATTCATGTGAGAAACTGCAGAAGCTGGTGACTGAGTTTGGTAAAGTGTGTGGAAGAAGAAAGTTAAGAGTAAATGTGAATAAGAGCAAGGTTATTAGGTACAGTAGGGTTGAGGGTCAAGTCAATTGGGAGGTGAGTTTGAATGGAGAAAAACTGGAGGAAGTGAAGTGTTTTAGATATCTGGGAGTGGATCTGTCAGCGGATGGAACCATGGAAGCGGAAGTGGATCATAGGGTGGGGGAGGGGGCGAAAATTTTGGGAGCCTTGAAAAATGTGTGGAAGTCGAGAACATTATCTCGGAAAGCAAAAATGGGTATGTTTGAAGGAATAGTGGTTCCAACAATGCTGTATGGTTGCGAGGCGTGGGCTATGGATAGAGTTGTGCGCAGGAGGATGGATGTGCTGGAAATGAGATGTTTGAGGACAATGTGTGGTGTGAGGTGGTTTGATCGAGTAAGTAACGTAAGGGTAAGAGAGATGTGTGGAAATAAAAAGAGCGTGGTTGAGAGAGCAGAAGAGGGTGTTTTGAAATGGTTTGGTCACATGGAGAGAATGAGTGAGGAAAGATTGACCAAGAGGATATATGTGTCGGAGGTGGAGGGAACGAGGAGAAGAGGGAGACCAAATTGGAGGTGGAAAGATGGAGTGAAAAAGATTTTGTGTGATCGGGGCCTGAACATGCAGGAGGGTGAACGGAGGGCAAGGAATAGAGTGAATTGGAGCGATGTGGTATACAGGGGTTGACGTGCTGTCAGTGGATTGAATCAAGGCATGTGAAGCGTCTGGGGTAAACCATGGAAAGCTGTGTAGGTATGTATATTTGCGTGTGTGGACGTGTGTATGTACATGTGTATGGGGGGGGGGTTGGGCCATTTCTTTCGTCTGTTTCCTTGCGCTACCTCGCAAACGCGGGAGACAGCGACAAAGTATAAAAAAAAAAAAAAAAAATATATATATATATATATACATATATATATATATATATATATATATACACACACAGACATATACATATATACACATGTACATAATTCATACTGGCTGCCTTTATTCATTCCCATCGCCACCCCGCCACACATGAAATAAAAACCCCTTCCCCCCCTCATGTGTGCGAGGTAGCGCTAGGAAAGACAACAAAGGCCACATTCGTTCACACTCAGTCTCCAGCTGTCATGTAATAATGCACCGAAACCACATCTCCCTTTCCACATCAAGGCCCCACAGAACTTTCCATGGTTTACCCCAGACGTTTCACATGCCCTGGTTCAATCCATTGACAGCACGTCGACCCCGGTAAACCACATCATTCCAATTCACTCTATTCCTTGCACGCCTTTCACCCTCCTGCATGTTCAGGCCCCGATCACTCAAAATCTTTTTCACTCCATCTTTCCACCTCCAATTTGGTCTCCCACTTCTCCTCATTCCCTCCACCTCTGACACATATATCCTCTTGGTCAGTCTTTCCTCACTCATTCTCTCCATGTGACCAAACCATTTCAAAACACCCTCATCTGCTCTCTCAACCACACTCTTTTTATTACCACATATCTCTCTTACCCTATTATTACTTACTCGATCAAACCACCTCACACCACATATATATATATATATATATATATATATATATATATATATATATATATATATATATATATATATATGAGGGAGACCAAATTGGAGGTGGAAAGATGGAGTGAAAAGGATTTTGTGTGATCGGGGCCTGAACATGCAGGAGGGTGAAAGGAGGGCAAGGAATAGAGTGAATTGGAGCGATGTGGTATACAGGGTTTGACGTGCTGTCAGTGGATTGAATCAAGGCATGTGAAGCGTCTGGGGTAAACCATGGAAAGCTGTGTAGGTATGTATATTTGCGTGTGTGGACGTGTGTATGTACATGTGTATGGGGGGGGGGGGGTTGGGCCATTTCTTTCGTCTGTTTCCTTGCGCTACCTCGCAAACGCGGGAGACAGCGACAAAGTATAAAAAAAAAAAAAAAAAAAAAAAAAAAAAAAAAAATATATATATATATATATATATATATATATATATATATATACGAATAAAGTGCATATGAACGCGCACCTTCATAGAACATACAAACTTCCAACAGCCAGGATCGAACCCTGGACACCTGTGCAAGAGACAGGCATGCTAACCGCTAGGCTATGGGACTGTATAAAAGGAAACAACTATTCGAAATACTAAGTACTCGAATACCCTTCGTCTCACAATGGTGAGCAACGGGGTCTATACTGGTTGTTTCCGAACAGGCGCACATAGCCAGCTGATAGCGTTTTACCGAACCTAACTGTACAACGCGGAGGTATATGAATACGAATAAAGTGCATATGAACGCGCACCTTCATAGAACATGCGTCTGTTCGGAAACAACCAGTATAGACCCCGTTGCTCACCATTGTGAGACGAAGGGTATTCGAGTACTTAGTATTTCGAATAGTTGTGTCCTTTTATACAGTCCCATAGCCTAGCGGTTAGCATGCCTGTCTCTTGCACAGGGGTTCCGGGTTCGATCCTGGCTGTTGGAGGTTTGTATGTTATATATATATATATATATATATATATATATATATATATATATATATATATATATATACATACATATATATATATTTTTATTATTATTATTATACTTTGTCGCTGTCTCCCGCGTTTGCGAGGTAGCGCAAGGAAACAGACGAAAGAAATGGCCCAACCCCTCCCCATACACATGTATATACATACGTCCACACACGCAAATATACATACCTACACAGCTTTCCATGGTTTACCCCAGACGCTTCACATGCCTTGATTCAATCCACTGACAGCACGTCAACCCCGGTATACCACATCGCTCCAATTCACTCTATTCCTTGCCCTCTCACCCTCCTGCATGTTCAGGCCCCGATCACACAAAATCTTTTTCACTCCATCTTTCCACCTCCAATTTGGTCTCCTTCTTCTCCTCGTTCCCTCCACCTCCGACACATATATCCTCTTGGTCAATCTTTCCTCACTCATTCTCTCCATGTGCCCAAACCACTTCAAAACACCCTCTTCTGCTCTCTCAACCACGCTCTTTTTATTTCCACACATCTCTCTTACCCTTACGTTACTCACTCGATCAAACCACCTCACACCACACATTGTCCTCAAACATCTCATTTCCAGCACATCCATCCTCCTGCGCACAACTCTATCCATAGCCCACGCCTCGCAACCATACAACATTGTTGGAACCACTATTCCTTCAAACATACCCATTTTTGCTTTCCGAGATAATGTTCTCGACTTCCACACATTCTTCACGGCCCCCAGAATTTTCGCCCCCTCCCCCACCCTATGATCCACTTCCGCTTCCATGGTTCCATCCGCTGCCAGATCCACTCCCAGATATCTAAAACACTTCACTTCCTCCAGTTTTTCTCCATTCAAACTCACCTCCCAATTGACTTGACCATCAACCCTACTGTACCTATATATATATATATATATATATATATATATATATATATATATATATATATATATTTTTTTTTTTTTTTTTTTTATACCTTGTCGCTGTCTCCCGCGTTTGCGAGGTAGCGCAAGGAAACAGACGAAAGAAATGGCCCAACCCCCCCCCCCATACACATGTACATACACACGTCCACACACGCAAATATACATACCTACACAGCTTTCCATGGTTTACCCCATATTTATATATATATATATATATATATATATATATATATATATATATATATATATATATATATATATATATATATATATATATTTATGGATCTGGAGAAGGCATATGATAGAGTTGATAGAGATGCTCTGTGGAAGGTATTAAGAATATATGGTGTGGGAGGCAAGTTGTTAGAAGCAGTGAAAAGTTTTTATCGAGGATGTAAGGCATGTGTACGTGTAGGAAGAGAGGAAAGTGATTGGTTCTCAGTGAATGTAGGTTTGCGGCAGGGGTGTGTGATGTCTCCATGGTTGTTTAATTTGTTTATGGATGGGGTTGTTAGGGAGGTAAAGGCAAGAGTTTTGGAAAGAGGGGCAAGTATGAAGTCTGTTGGGGATGAGAGAGCTTGGGAAGTGAGTCAGTTGTTGTTCGCTGATGATACAGCGCTGGTGGCTGATTCATGTGAGAAACTGCAGAAGCTGGTGACGGAGTTTGGTAAAGTGTGTGGAAGAAGAAAGTTAAGAGTAAATGTGAATAAGAGCAAGGTCATTAGGTACAGTAGGGTTGAGGGTCAAGTAAATTGGGAGGTGAGTTTGAATGGAGAAAAACTGGAGGAAGTGAAATGTTTTAGATATCTGGGAGTGGATCTGGCAGCGGATGGAACCATGGAAGCAGAATTGGACCATAGGGTGGGGGAGGGGGCGAAAATTCTGGGAGCCTTGAAGAATGTGTGGAAGTCGAGAACATTATCTCGGAAAGGAAAAATGGGTATGTTTGAAGGAATAGTGGTTCCAACAATGTTGTATGGTTGCGAGGCGTGGGCTATGGATAGAGTTGTGCGCAGGAGGATGGATGTGCTGGAAATGAGATGTCTGAGGACAATGTGTGGTGTGAGGTGGTTTGATCGAGTAAGTAACGTAAGGGTGAGAGAGATGTGTGGAAATAAAAAGAGCGTGGTTGAGAGAGCAGAAGAGGGTGTTTTGAAATGGTTTGGGCACATGGAGAGAATGAGTGAGGAAAGGTTGACCAAGTGGATATATGTGTCGGAGGTGGAGGGAACGAGGAGAAGAGGGAGACCAAATTGGAGGTGGAAAGATGGAGTGAAAAAGATTTTGTGTGATCGGGGCCTGAACTTGCAGGAGGGTGAAAGGAGGGCAAGGAATAGAGTGAATTGGAGCAATGTGGTATACCGGGGTTGACGTGCTGTCAGTGGATTGAATCAAGACATGTGAAGCGTCTGGGGTAAACCATGGAAAGCTGTGTAGGTATGTATATGTGCGTGTGTGGACGTATGTATATACATGTGTATGGGGGGGGGGGGGCCATTTCTTTCGTCTGTTTCCTTGCGCTACCTCGCAAACGCGGGAGACAGCGACAAAGTATAAAAAAAAAAAAATATATATATATATTCCTATGAGTCCACGGGGAAAATGAAACACGAAAAGTTCCCAAGTGCACTTTCGTGTAATAATCACATCATCAGGGGAGACACAAGTGAGAAATATAACAGTCAGTTGATATACATCGAAGAGACGAAGCGAGGACGCCATTTGGTAAATATATGATTGTCCAAAACATACAACGAGCGTTCATAAACTTATCATTTTACAAATCTTATCAACAATAAAGTTATCTAAATTGTATAGACCATCACTAATATTAAGATTTTAATTCTTTGTGTATTTAATAATGGAAGATTCAATGATATTTCTCTTGGTAATAGAGTTAGAGTTAATAACTGAGATGGCGTTACTCCAGTCAATACAATGATCATAGTTTTTAACATGATTAAACTATTGCTATAACGAATTAAGGAAAGAACGCAATAGGCTACAAGTGTCACTAAATCGTAAGCTGGACCATCTTATTGAAAATAGCGACTGGACCAAGAACACAAACCCATCTTTTGTTGTAAGCCTGTCTAATAAACAACTAGATAAAGATTCCTTGTGTGCATTAGGCTATGGTTTAAGTTTTGTGTGCTCTAACAGAGAAGCCAGCTGTGTTGATGTCACAACGTCTTTTTGTAATTTAGAAAAATACAGTAATTTAAGTAATGATGATATTAATATCTTTAAGGGTTTAGTGTATGCCAGTTTGTAAAATCCAGTGGAAGCTAATTGCCCTAAAAGATTCATAAGAACTATTAACACCTTAGAAAAAGACAAGCATATACATATTACTAAAGCAGATAAGACTAACACTGTTGTGATGTTAGACAAAAGTAACTATTTATCTAAAATGAATGATCTTCTAAATGATAACACAACATATTCTAAACTTAGTAAAAATCTCTTAGAAGCAGTAACTTCTCACTTCAATAAAGAAATGAAATTGTTGTTGAAAGGTAACATTTCTCTTATCAAAAGTTTGTCATCTTTGTCCCCTTCATTGCCATATATGTATGGACTTATCAAAACACACAAACAGAGTTTTCCAGCAAGACCTATAGTGAGTTCAGTAGGCTCCATCACATATAAATTGTCAAAATGGTTAGTTTCTTATTAAGCCCTTTAGTGCGTAAGGTATCAAATTCTAATATCATGTAGATTTAGTCAACAAGCTAAACAATATCAATATCAATTTTGATTTCAAACTAGTTAACTTTGATGTTTCCTCACTTTTCACTAAAGTTCCAGTTGATGACCTTTTAGAGTATTTATTTGATGTCTTGGATGATATCCATTTACCTTTTTCAAAGTCTGATTTTATTGAACTGATAGAATTGTGTATAAAAGAATGTGTATTTCAATTTAATGGGGATCATTATGCTCAAAAATTTGGTATGGCAATGGGTAACCCTCTTTCACCTGTAACAAGTAATCTTTATATGGAATTTTTTGAAACAAAATTACTAAAGGATATCTTACCTTCTAATGCAATTTGGTTTAGGTATGTAGATGATGTTCTTTGTGTTTGGCCAACAAATGAAAATTTACAAATATTTCTCCCCTTACTTAACAATTTAGTACCTTCCATCAAATTTACTGTAGAAAATGAAAATAATGGTATGTTACCATTTTTAATTGCATGATTCATAGACAAGGAAACAAGTTTAAGTTTAGCATATTCAGAAAACCCACCAATGTATGCTCATATATCCATTATTACTCATCTCAACATGACAGAGTTAAACTATCATCATTTCAATCTATGTTCCATAGGGCATTACGTATTTGCAGCCCAGAGTTTATTGATGATGAGTTTGAGAAGATATATTCTATTGGATCTAAATTAAAGTACTCTAGATCTTTCATTGATAAATCCCTTAAGTTAGCAAAGAAATCATTTTATAGAGTTGAGCCCAAACCTCCCATTGACACCAAGAATCTTTTAGTTCTCCATTTTAATAGTAATTTCACTTTGCTTCCCATGTTGCTTAAATCCTTTAACGTAAATGTTGCCTTTAGCTACAATAATACTACAAAGAATATCTAAATCAGGAATTCACCAGAAAATTCTCTTGGTTGCATATATAAAGTGCCTTCTGGAAACTGTGATAAATTTTGTTGGTCAAACTGGTAAGGATCTTTCTGTTAGACTTAAGCAACATAGATATAGTATAAGAACGGGAAAAGAATCAAATGCCTTGTTTAATCATGTTAAGAACTATGATCATTGTATTGACTGGAGTAACGCCATCTCAGTTATTAACTCTAACTCTAGTACCAAGAGAAATATCATTGAATCTTCTATTATTAAATACACAAAGAATTATAATCTTAATATTGGTGATGGTCTATACAAATTAGATAACTTTATTGTTGATAAGATTTGTAAAATGATAAGTTTATGAACGCTCGTTGTATGTTTTGGACAATCACATGTTTACCAAATGGCGTCCTCGCTTCGTCTCTTCGATGTATATCAATTGACTGTTATATTTCTCTCTTGTGTCTCCCCTGATGATGTGACTATTACACGAAAGTGCACTTGGGAACTTTTCGTGTTTCATTTCCCCCGTGGACTCATAGGAATATATATATCTTTTTCACTTCATCTTTCCACCTCCAATTTGGTTTCCCACTTCTCCTCGTTCCCTCCACCTCCGACACATATATCCTCTTGGTCAATCTTTCCTCACTCATTCTCTCCATGTGATCAAACCATTTCAAAACACCCTCTTCTGCTCTCTCAACCACGCTCTTTTTATTTCCACACATCTCTCTTACCCTATTATTACTTACTAGATCAAACCACCTCACACCACATATTGTCCTCAAACATCTCATTTCCAGCTCATCCACCCTCCTGCGCACAACTCTATCCATAGCCCACGCCTCGCAACCATACAACATTGTTGGAACCACTATTCCTTCAAACATACCCATTTTTGCTTTCGGCGATAATGTTCTCGACTTCCACACATTCTTCAAGGCTCCCAGGATTTTCGCCCCCTCTCCCACCCTATGATTCTCTTCCGCTTCCATGGTTCCATCCGCTATCAGATCCACTCCCAGATATCTAAAACACTTTATTTCCTCCAGTTTTTCTCCAATAAAACTTACCTCCCAATTGACTTGACCCTCAACCCTACTGTACCTAATAACCTTGCTCTTATTCACATTTGCTCTTAACTTTCTTCTTTCACACATTTTGCCAAACTCAGTCACCAGCTTCTGCAGTTTCTCACATGAATCAGCCACCAGCGCTGTATCATCAGCGGACAACAACTGACTCACTTCCCAAGCTCTCTCATCTACAACAGACTTCATACTTGTCCCTCTTTCCAAAACTCTCGCATTCACCTCCCTAACAACCCCATCCATAAACAAATTAAACAACCATGGAGACATCACACACCCCTGCCGCAAACCTACATTCACTGAGAACCAATCACTTTCCTCTCTTCCTACACGTACACATGCCTTACATCCTCGATAAAAACTTTTCACTGCTTCTAACAACTTGCCTCCCACACCATATATTCTTAGTACCTTCCACAGAGCATCTCTATCAACTCTATCATATGCCTTCTCCAAATCCATAAATACTACATACAAATCCATTTGCTTTTCTAAGTATTTCTCACATACATTCTTCAAAGCAAACACCTGGTCCACACATCCTCTACCACTTCTGAAACCACACTGCTCTTCCCCAGTCTGATGCTCTGTACATGCCTTCACCCTCTCAATCAATACCCTCCCATATGATTTACCAGGAATATTCAGCAAACTTATACCTCCGTAATTTTAGCACTCACTCTTATCCCCTTTGCCTTTGTACAATGGCACTATGCACGCATTCCGCCAATCCTCAGGCACCTCACCATGAATCATACATACATTAAGTAACCTTACCAACCAGTCAACAATACAGTCACCCTCTTTTTTAATAGATTCCACTGCAATACCACCCAAACCTGCTGCCTTGCCGGCTTTCATCTTCCGCAAAAGCTTTTACTACCCATCTCTGTTTACCAAATATATATATATATATATATATATATATATATATATATATATATATATATATATATATATATATATATATATATATACACACACACACACACAGACATAAATCTTATCATTTTAGAAGTTATACGAACAATAATTTTATCTGATCTGTATAGGCCATCAATAATATTAAGATTATAATTCTTTTTGTATTTAGTAATAGAAGATTCAATGATATTTCTAGTGGTAATAGAGTTAGAGTTAATAATTTAGATGGCATTATTCCAGTCAATAAAGTGTTCATAGTTTTTAACGTGACTGAATAAGGCATTTGATTCTTGTCCCGTTCTTACACTATATTTATGTTGGTTAAGTCTAACAAGAAGATCCTTACCAGTGTTTGTATTTAGTAATAGAAGATTCAATGTTGTTTCTAGTGTTAATAGAGTTAGAGTTTATAATTGAGATGGCATTACTCCAGTCAATAAAATGATCATAGTTTTTAACGTGATTAGATAAGGCATTTGATTCTTGTCCCGTTCTTACACTATATTTATGTTGGTTAAGTCTAACAAGAAGATCCTTACCAGTCTGCCCAAGATAAAACTTATCATAATTTCTGCAAGGCACTTCATAGATGCACACAGGAGAATTTTCTGGTGAATTCCTGATTGATATTCTTTATAGTATTATTATTGCTGAAGGCAACATTTGCATTAAAGGATTTAAGCAACATAGGAAGTAAAGTAAAATTATTATTAAAAGGAAGAACTAAAAGATTCTTGGTGTGAATGGGAGGTTTGGGCTCAACTCTATAAAATGATTTCTTTGCTAACTTAAGGGATTTATCAATGAAAGATCTAGAGTACTTTAACTTAGATCCAATTGAATATATCTTTTCAAACTCACCGTCAATATACTCTGGACTGCAAATACGTAATGCCCTAAGGAACATTGACTGAAATGATGATAATTTAACTCTGTCATGTTGAGATTAGTAATAATGGATATATGAGCATACATTGGTAGGTTTTCTGTATATGCTAAATTAGAACTTGTCTCTCTGACTATGGATCATGCAATCTAAAACTGGTAACATACCATTATTTTCATTTTATACATTAAATTTGATGGAAGGTACTAAATTGTTAAGTAAGGGGCGAAATATTTGTGGATTTTCACTTGTTGGCCAAACATAAAAAACATCACCTGCATATCTAAATCAAATTGCATTAGAATGTAAGATATCCTTTTGTAATTTTGTTTCAAAAAATTCCATATTAAGATTACTTGGTACAGGTGAAAGAGGGTTACCCTTATCCTTACCAAAATTTTGAGAATAATAATCTCCTTGACTTGGAATACACAGTCTTTTACACACAATCTTATCAGTTCAGTGACAACAAATTTTGAAACAGGTAAATGAACATCATCCAAGACATCTAAAAGATCATAAACTGGAACTTTTCTGAATAGTGAGGAAACATCAAAGCTAACTAGTTTGAAATCAGAATTAATATTGATATTGTTAAGCATGTTGACTAACTCTTCATTGTTAATGATATCAGAATTTGATATCTCACCTCCTAAAGGGCTTAATAAAGAAACTAACCATTTTGACAATTCATATGCGATGGAGCCTACTGAACTCACTATAGGTCTTGCTGGAAAATTTTGTTTATGTGTTTTGATAAGTCCATACATATATGGCAATAAAGAAATGAAGTTACTGTTGAAAGGTAATGGTTCTCTTATCAAAAGTTTGTCATTTTTGTCCACTTCATTGCCATATGATAAGAATGGCCCAACCCACCCACATCCACATGTGTATACATACGCGTCCACACACGCACTTATACATACCTATACTTTCAACGTATACATCCATGTACATACACTGACATATACATATATACACATGTACATAATTCTCACTTGCTGCCTTTATTTATTCCCGTCGCCACTCCGTCACACATGAAATGACAACCCTCTCCCGCGCACGCGCGCGAGGTAGCGCCAGGAAAAGACAACAAAGGCCACATTTGTTCACACTCAGTCTCTAGCTGTCATGTATGATGCATCGAAACGACAGCTCCCTTTCCACATCCAGGCCACACAAAACTTTCCATGGTTTACCCCAGACGCTTTACGTGCCCTGGTTCAATCAACTGACAGCACATCGACCCCGGTATACCACATCATTCCTGTTCACTCTATTTCTTGCTTGCCTTTCACCCCCCTGCACATTCAGGCCCCGATCGCTCAAAATCGTTTTCACTACATCTTTCCACCTTCAATTTGGTCTCCCACTTCTCCTCGTTCCCTCCACCTCTGACATATATATCCTCTTTGTCAATCTTTCCTCACTCATTGTCTCCAAGTGACCAAATCATTTCAATACACCCTCTTCTGCTCTCTCATCCACATTCTTTTTATTACCACATATCTCATTTACCCTTTCATTACTTACTCGATCAAACCACCTCACACCACATATTGTCCTCAAACATCTCATTTCCAACACATCCACCCTCCTCCGCACAACGCTATCTATAGCCCATGCCTCGCAACCATATAACATTGTTGGAACCACTATTCCTTCGAACATACCCATTTTTTGCTTTCCGAGATAATGTTCTCGCCTTCCACACATTTTTCAACGATCCCAGAACTTTTGCCCCCTCCCCACCATATGACTCACTTTCTCTTCCATGGTCCCATCCACTGCCAAATCCACTCCCAGATGTCTAAAACACTTGATTTGTCCCTCAACTCTACTGTACCTAATAACCTTGCTCTTATTTACATTTACTCTCAGCTTTCTTCTTTCACACACTTTATCAAACTCAGTCACCAGATTCTGCAGTTTCTCACCCGAATCAGCCACCAGCGCTGTATCATCATCGAACAACAACTGACTCACTTTCAAGCTCTCTCATCCACAACAGACGGCATACTTGACCCTCTCTCCAAAACTCTTGCATTCATCTCCCTAACAACCCCATCCATAAACAAATTAAATAACCATGGAGACATTACACACCCCTGCCACAAACCGACGTTCACTGAGAACCAATCACTTTCCTCTCTTTCTACTCGTATACATGACTTACTTCCTCGATAAAAACTTTTCACTGCTTCTATGAACTAGCTTCCCACACCATATAATCTTAATAACTTCCACAGAGCATCTCTATCAACTCTATCATATGTCTTCTCCAGATCCATAAACGCTCCATACAAATCCATTTATTTTTCTAAGTATTTCTCGCATACATTCTTCAAAGCAAATACCTGATCCACACTTCCTCTACCATTTCTGAAACCACACTGCTCTTCCCCAGTCTGATGTTCTGTACATGCCTTCACCCTCTCAGTCAATACACTCTCATATAATTTCCCAGGAATACTCAACAAACTTATACCTCTATAATTTGAACACTTATCTTTATCCCCTTTGCCTTTATATAATGGCACTATGCATTCATTCCGCCAAGTTAATGCAATGATTATAGTTTTAACGTGATTAAACTAGGCATTTGATTCTTGTCCCGTTCTTATACTATATTCATGTTGCTTAAGTCTAACAGAAGAGATCCTTACCAGTCTGCCCAACATAAAACTTATCATAATTTCTGCATGGCACTTTATAGATGCACCCAGGAGAATTTTCTGGTGTATTCCTGATTAAAATATTCTTTATAGTATTATTGTTGCTGAAGGCAACATTTACATTAAAGGATTTAAGCAACATGGGAAGTAAAGTAAAATCATTATTAAAAGGGAGAACTAAAAGATTTTTGGTGTCAATGGGAGGTTTGGGCTCAACTCTATAAAATGATTTCTTTGCTAACTTAAGGGATTTATCAATGAAACATCTAGAGTACTTTAACTTAGATCCAATAGAATATATCTTCTCAAACTCATCATCAATATACTCTGGACTGCAAATACGTAATGCCCTAAGGAACATTACATTGAAATGATGATTTAACTCTGTCATGTTGAGATGAGGAATAATGGATATATGAGCATACATTGGTAGATTTTCTGTATATGCTAAACTTAAACTTGTTTCCTTGCCTATGGATCATGCAATCTAAAAATGCTAACATACCATTATTTTCATTTACTACGGTAAATTTGATGGAAGGCACTGAATTGTCAGGTAAGAAGAGAAATATTTGTTTTATTTGTTGGCCAAACACAGAGAACATCATCTACACATCTAAACTAAATTGCATTAGAAGGTAAGATATCCTTTAGTAATTTTGTTTCAAAAAATTCCATATAAAAATTTTTGAGCATAATGATCTCCAATGACTTGGAATACACAGTCTTTTATACACAGTTTTATTAGTTCAATGAAAACAGACTTTGAAACAGGTAAATGAATATCATCCAAGACATCAAACAAATATTCTAAAAGGTCATCAAATGGAACTTTAGTGAAAAGTGAGGAAACATCAAAGCTAACTGGTTTGAAATCAAATTGATATTGTTAAGCTTGTTAACTAAATCTACATTGTTCACGATATTAGAATTTGATATCTTGCGTTCCATTACACATGACAGCTAGAGACTGAGTGTGACGAGTGTGGCCTTTGTGAGTGTGACCTTTGTTGTCTTCTTGCGCTACCTCGTGCGTGCGCTGGGAGAGGGGGAAGAGAGTGCCAATTCATATGTGGCGGGGTGGCGACAGGAAAGAATGAAGGCAGCAAGTATGAATATGTACATGGGTGTATATGTACATGTCTGTGAATGTATATGTCTGTACACGTTGAAATGTATGGGTATGTATTTATGCGTGTGTGTGCTTTTACGTATGTACATGTTTATTTGGGTGGGCTGGGCCATTCTTTTATCTGTTTCCTTGCGCTACCTCGCTTACGCGGGAGACGGCGACAAAGTATAATATACACATAAATATAAGTAATGAAAGGGTAAGAGAGATGTGTGGTAATAAAAAGAGTATGGTTGAGAGAGCAGAAGAGGGATTATCGAAACGGTTTGGTCATATGGAAAGAATGACTGAGGAAAGATTGACAAAGAGGATATTTGTGTCAGAGGTGGAGGGACCGAGAAGTGGGAGATCAAATTGGAGGTGGAAGGAAGGAGTGAAAAAGATTTTGAGCGATCGGGACCTGACATACAGGAAGGTGAAAGGCGTGCAAGGAATAGAGTGAGTTGGAAAGATGTGGTATACCGGAGTCGATGTGCTGTCAATGGATTGAACCAGGGAATGTGAAGCGTCAGGGGTAAACCATGGAAAGTTTTGTGGTGGCTAGTTGTGGAAAGGGAGCTGTGGTATCGGTTCATTACACAGGACGTTAGAGACTGAGTGTGAACGAATGTGTCCTTTGTTGTCTTTTCGTAGCGCTATGTCGCGTGGGTTGGTTGGGCTATTCTTTCGTCTGTTTCCTTGCGCTACCTCGCTAACACGGGAAATAGCGAGAAAGTATAATGAATACATGAAATGAATATGAAAACTGTACTTTAACATGCTTTGTAAATTTGGTTTTAGGTATTAGAAATACACTCTGCAGGATCATAACGTAGAATCGTTCTGGGATGCATAAGGCCATAAAGACTCTGCAGTACCGCCAGAGTGTGAAAACCTACAGTAATTACCTTGACATATAACTGCAAATAGGATATATTTCCTTGCTAAACAGTGTTACAGATCGTTGATTATCATTACTGTGAAAGCCGAAATAGGGAAGACTATGTTCTTGAGTGTAAGCTACAGAGAACAGTTGTTCTAACAATGTTTCCTAGACTCTGACTTCACAATGAATTACGAACGTGAATCCTAAACTAAATTCATCAACTTTGTAACATATCCTTTATGTTTGAACGTAACTGAAGTAAAAATGAAATTGGAAAGTCTATCAGCTATCGATCATTCTACAACAGTAAACATATATGAAATAGTTGCCAGTTATCTCCGTAAGTGTTCAGGAATCATAATTGCAAATGTACATTCACAGTTCAGAAGAGAAATCGCTCAAGTGATCGTCTTCAGATAACTGGAACCACCTCCTACATTGGACTCTAGAGAAGAGATGGAGCTGTACTTTCGCTATAGGCTCAAAAGTAGCAAACAAGTCTCCTGACACCGTTACACTGATGCCCATACCCCGCCGGCGGGCGTACGACTAAACTTGTGAGCAAAAAATAAGTCTAAACGCGAATGTTGATCGATCAAATAGCCATTATCATCGAATGGATCATTAAGTTAGACTCAGTATCTTACCTAGGAAATGTAACAGAGCAAGATTGTGACAATTATAGATGTGAAGACTGTGTGAACAACTGCTCTCACAATACTGTGGAATCCAGGGTTTGAATCTGTTAAAGATATTATTGTGTAGTAATGACTTCGATGTCATGAAGAAACAAGCTTGTTTCCTGAATGCATTTTCTTTCAGCCTAAACACATTTTCTTTCAGCCTGAACGCATTTTCTTTCAGCCTAAACGCATTCTCTTTCAGCCTGAAAGTCATTTTCTTTCAGCCGGAAGGCATTCCTATTACTCCTAAAACACATGCACTCGTACCTTGCACAACGGCTGACTATTCATCGTGCACCTCATGGTTTGGTAAAGTGGATGAATTAAGCATCGCAGCGGCAGACTTCCTGGTGTACCAAGGCGGGTCGAATGACGGCTGACGATTGCGTGTCTGTGTCTCATGCGAGGCTAGTGAGAAGCGCTGTTAGGTACATACACGTACTGCTACTGATGAAGCGCTGTTAGGTACATACATGAAGTGATACTGATGAAGCGCTGTTAGGTACATACATGAAGTGATACTGATGAAGCGCTGTTACGTACATACACGAAGTGATACTGATCAAGCGCTATTAGGTACATACACGAAGTGATACTGATGAAGCGCTCTTAGGTACGTACATGAAGTGATACTGATGAAGCGCTGTTAGGTGCATACACGAAGTGATACTGATGAAGCGCTCTTAGGTACGTACACGAGGTGATACTGATGAAATGCTGTTAGGTACATACACGTACTGATACTGATGAAGCGCTGTTAGGTACATACACGAAGTGATACTGATGAAGCGCTGTTACGTACATACACGAAGTGATACTGATCAAGCGCTATTAGGTACATACACGAAGTGATACTGATGAAGCGCTCTTAGGTACGTACATGAAGTGATACTGATGAAGCGCTGTTAGGTGCATACACGAAGTGATACTGATGAAGCGCTGTTAGGTACATACACGAAGTGATACTGATGAAGCGCTGTTAGGTACGTACACGAGGTGATACTGATGAAATGCTGTTAGGTACATACACGTACTGATACTGATGAAGCGCTGTTAGGTACATACACGAAGTGATACTGATGAAGCGCTGTTAGGTACATATGCGAAGTGATACTGATGAAGTGCTGTTAGGTACATACACGTACTGATACTGATGAAGCGCTGTTAGGTACATACACGAAGTGATACTGATGAAGCGCTGTTAGGTACATACGCGAAGTGATACTGATGAAGCGCTGTTAGGTACATACACGTACTGATACTGATGAAGCGCTGTTAGGTACATACACGAAGTGATACTGATAAAGTGCTGTTAGGTACATACATGAAGTGATACTGATGAAGCGCTGTTAGGTACATACACGAAGTGATACTGATGAAGTGCTGTTAGGTACATACGCGAAGTGATACTGATGAAGCGCTGTTAGGTACATACACGAAGTGATACTGATGAAGTGCTGTTACGTACACACACGAAGTGATACTGATGAAGTGCTGTTAGGTACATACACGAAGTGATACTGATGAAGCGCTGTTAGGTACATACACGAAGTGATACTGATGAAGCGCTGTTAGGTACGTACACGAGGTGATACTGATGAAATGCTGTTAGGTACATACACGTACTGATACTGATGAAGCGCTGTTAGGTACATACACGAAGTGATACTGATGAAGCGCTGTTAGGTACATATGCGAAGTGATACTGATGAAGTGCTGTTAGGTACATACACGTACTGATACTGATGAAGCGCTGTTAGGTACATACACGAAGTGATACTGATGAAGCGCTGTTAGGTACATACGCGAAGTGATACTGATGAAGCGCTGTTAGGTACATACACGTACTGATACTGATGAAGCGCTGTTAGGTACATACACGAAGTGATACTGATAAAGTGCTGTTAGGTACATACATGAAGTGATACTGATGAAGCGCTGTTAGGTACATACACGAAGTGATACTGATGAAGTGCTGTTAGGTACATACGCGAAGTGATACTGATGAAGCGCTGTTAGGTACATACACGAAGTGATACTGATGAAGTGCTGTTACGTACACACACGAAGTGATACTGATGAAGTGCTGTTAGGTACATACACGAAGTGATACTGATGAAGCGCTGTTAGGTACATACACGAAGTGATACAGATGAAGTGCTGTTAGGTACATACACGAAGTGATACTGATGAAGTGCTGTTAGGTACATACACGAAGTGATACTGATGAAGCGCTGTTAGGTACACACACGAAGTGATACTGATGAAGTGCTGTTAGGTACATACACGAAGTGATACTGATGAAGCGCTGTTAGGTACATACACGAAGTGATACAGATGAAGCGCTGTTAGGTACATACACGACGTGATACTGATGAAGCGCTGTTAGGTACATACACGTACTGATACTGATGAAGCGCTGTTAGGTACATACACGAAGTGATACTGATGAAGCGCTGTTAGGTACATACACGAAGTGATACTGATGAAGCGCTGTTAGGTACATACACGAAGTGATACTGATGAAGCGCTGTTAGGTACATACACGTACTGATACTGATGAAGCGCTGTTAGGTACATACACGAAGTGATACTGATGAAGCGCTGTGAGGTACATACACGTACTGATACTGATGAAGTGCTGTTAGGTACATACACGTACTGATACTGATGAAGCGCTGTTAGGTACATACACGAAGTGATACTGATGAAGCGCTGTTAGGTACATACACGAAGTGATACTGATGAAGCGCTGTTAGGTACATACACGAAGTGATACTGATGAAGCGCTGTTAGGTACATACACGAAGTGATACTGATGAAGTGCTGTTAGGTACGTACACCAAGTGATACTAATGAAGTGCTGTTAGGTACATACACGTACTGATACTGATGAAGCGCTGTTAGGTACATACACGAAGTGATACTGATGAAGCGCTGTTAGGTACATACACGAAGTGATACTGATGAAGCTCTGTTAGGTACATACACGAAGTGATACTGATGAAGCGCTATTAGGTACATACACGTACTGATACTGATGAAGTATTAGGAATAGACATCTTTAAAATCTATCAATACTTTTTTATCCCATGTAAACAACTAAGTTTGTTATGTGTTAATCATGCATCAATTGATAAATTGATTATGTATTGATTATGTTATCAAAAATTGCTATTTTCCTTTACTTCTGCATTGTAAGTTGATATAACCTGCAATTCCACAGGTTTGGGTCGTCATCTACATAGGAGTATTCTAATTGTAGAATATTACCTCCTGCTCCCACGAAATAGGAAGATAATTGGGTGGGACGACATTTTTACGTGATAAGGAATTACATTCTGAACCAGTCGTTCATTATCTGGGCTCGTTCTTTGGGACCTTAATCCTATCAATTGCCAGGATCATTCAGGCCGTCCACGTCATCGAAAAACCTTGAACACCTCCTTCAGGTGTTGAGGATGAGACTAGAAACTCTCTCTTTCCATATGTATCCGGCATTACACCTGGTGACAGCTTTCGTCTATATTACTCGCCACTCTGCGCGCTTCCGTGCTTCTCCTCCCATGAAATAAGAGGAATATGAACACTTAATACGTAAACCTTAACTGTAACTTTCAGAAGCCTTAAGAGACCTGTGAAGTATCGTGCAATAACTGGAGCGGAAAATACACCAACAGACGTAATTAAGGGGCGTAAGAGCAATAGTCTCTTATTCTCGTCCCTCATTTTCTTCATGAAGCCCGAATCGATACGCAAGTGGCAAAGATGTACACTGCATTATTCACCGGTGACACTATTGCCGTGGCACAACATCATACACGATCATTACACATCAAGCATACAGAAATATTGAGATTCAGACAAATGAATTAAGGGTAACAACAGGTGATTCATTTCCAAGTCATGTATGAATTACATGAATTATTCAAAAGCTACACAATATGTTACGTGGAATCTGGACCGCACTGCAATCAGGCAGGCAGGGTCTGAGGCTCCACCTGCAGAAGTCCTGTGCCAGAGCTCGTGAGGGAGAGGTGTATAGGTGTTACAACGTTCCTAAGAAAGACTGTAGCTCCGTCTGTCTTCAGGCAATAAACCCTAAAGTGTACAGTGTCTCTCGTCGGCTGATCTCTGCATAAAAGGTGTTACTTATAAAAGGCTCCAGCGCCCGGTGTCATGCACGAGACGAGGATATACAACGTTACAAAGACGTTGTTTCTACTTAAGAGATAAACGTTTCCAATTAACGTCTTCCTAAGACAACAGGTGGTCAACTGGAGCATTAAACTAGATAATGGATCACACTTCAAGGTACCATTAAATGGAGCAAACTATAACGAGACTCAGATGTTAACTTAGTGAAAGGTTATTTGCACTTACAGCTGTAGCTGGGGTTTCAGTCCATACTATGTGGCGAAGTCTGAATATACAAGAATGTACCGTACATATGTTTGTTCTTCAATTGCCTCTGCTTGCTCTTATGTCTTACAGAGGGCATAAGAAGCTTGAACAAATGTTAAAGGAAGCTATGAGTATTATTCTTGGTTGTCACAGAATAATGAAGAGTCTATATATGAAACAGTAACTTAGTTTTCCTGGTTAGGGGCAGAATATCTGAAGCCAGTCTTCTTATGGATATTCGGATGCGCCGAATAGCCTGACTAGCCACTGATGATCATGTCAGTTTCTTTCTTGAAGGTCTAAATTATAATTCCATCTATATCAAACGCCTTCTAGACTTTCTTCTCCAAAGGGAGACGTTCCGTTAATAAATGGATCTTACTGAAACTGTTTCTGACCTCGATATGTATGGTGTTCATAAGCTGTACCATTTGAGATAACAGCTACACTGTCCTGTCCCATGGAAGATGACTTCCTCTGACGTTTCTCTCGTATGAACTTACACGTCAGCTGACTTTACAGCCTAAGCTGTGGCTGGGGTCAAATATGACGCCCTTCGTCACACTCACACCATCACCACTACCCACAGTCTCCTCCTGATGGTCCACACAGATGGCTCTCTACAGCGAGGATCTTGGGGATGTCGGTTGGGCTGTTGTAGTAACAGATACAGCCACAGTTCCTAACAACAACTGGGTATCCACTTCACAAACCGAACACTTTACGGTTTTCATTAACTTCGAGTTTGCTAATGTCTCTGAGAAAGTGATATGAATGATTCTTTCCCTCTCCACTGATAGCATTCAACGCCCCTCAGTATGATTGTCATATGCCTTCGTCAGAGGCTGGACACGGTGTAGGAGAATTATCTAAGACGGAGTTAGAATAAACTTTCTCAAGAGACCTTTAGATTTATGGTCTGGGAATGCGTGGTAGGACCGGCGACATTGGTGATATGTGAGCGTTTTATTTATGATGTTGTCTTGCCCCAGATTCTATCGTAAACAAATCATTCAAAATACAACTTGTTATATAATTCAATTGTTTTGGATCATTTCCTGGACCCTGAGTGCGCCCTATGTCCATTCATGTGCAGTCACCCACGTGGATTTTTGGTGTATGATGGATTCATCGTATGTGCGATAAAGATCAAAACGAATGGAGCGGATGACGAATTTTGAGTCACGTTTTAGGGGGCTGATGCGACAGCAGTTGGTGATGCCGTACCCTAGGCCAGGTCTAGAGAGGAGGCCAGGAACGGGGAACTGACGGCCACAACCTATAGAGATAAGGTTACCACATCGTCCATGGTGTGTTGATACAAAGGGACTTCCACACCGGATGCCTCCTAGTTCTCGATTGTGTGATTTGACGAACGCCACAAGATGACTACTGACTCCAGGTTGCCACCCGTACTGAGAACGATGTTCACTCTGCACCTTCCACTGAGATTCCTCCTTCTATCTGCCTGAAGAAATCTACTTTGAACTCTTCTGTGCCGAGGAACAACAGATCTGTGTCCTCGATATTGTCAAAGATCCAGGACCTATACTACCTGAAAGTTACTGGTCGTCATGAACCTGATGAAGCACAGCTTGGCTTTGCTCTAAGATGAGAGACCATCATGGTGACCATGCTAACGAATGACACTTTGGACTGAGAAGTGTACAGGATATTCAGGGCAGGTTGGATGAGGTCTCACATAAGCTCATGTTCCAGAAATCACTGGGTGTCATTCCGGATCGCTGCTCAATCGTGGTGTTCACATGGTGTCGTGTGATCACTGTAAAATGTAAATCTAGATTTCATATTTGAGTATGATTATACTTACAGACCACAGACAAAGGTGCGTTTATCACGTAGGGTTTCCAGGATAAGGTGATGAATACGGGTTACATCCGACAGGTTTTGTTATTGTTGGTAAGAACTGTATTTCGAAGTCGAGGAGACTCACCTCCACTTTTGTTGAATTGGTTTTACTAAGATCTTATTAGCGATTTTCTAAATGCAGTGCAGGCTTATGTGTCAGTGGGCACCACATGCAATCTATTCTACTATTCTACCCACCACTGCCTACAACGGATGACTCTGTAAATGAGAATACTCAGAGCAAGAGTCAGGAGCTTATGTTCCTGAGAAAGGTGTTGTCGAAGTGAGTTGAGAAGTATAGATTCCTGGGTCTTGATTTTAGTCTTCCTCTCGTACCTTTTGTCAATCTGTCTCTGTGGATGACAAACAATATTGTATCTCTTATCAACGGCTGTGGTTTACCGTTACTGGTCACGCTGTTAGAAATTCAAGGCTTGATATTGAAGGTTATTCAAACGGCGACGCCCTAATGGAGTCTTGAGTCATTATTCACTTCGCTGTGACAACGACGTCTTTCGGTAGATCGTCGTCAAACGTTCACAGTCGTATCATCACATGTCATAAAGCGTATTATTATGCGTTAGGCCATATTTCCATGGTAGTTAACTTCGCTAGCAATGATAGACATTTATCCTGCCTCTGCTGCCATATTCTAGGGCTATAATTACGCCAAGCTGCCAGATATCTGCCGGGGATTCTCGCTTCCCTCCGTCATGTAAACATTCAGGAGACTCTCGTGTGACGTTGGACGATTTGGACGTTGTAATCCATCCTTGCACAACAAGCAAGGTCGAACCCCTTAAGCGGCTCCTACACGATCAAATTTCATTGACACAATATATAGACTTAGTATTATTGTTCAATAAGCACTCCCTCTACACAACTCCATACTATTGTAAAATAACTTTTCCAAAAACGCAACATCTCATTAGAATACCATCATGGTGGGTCATACACCTCCTCAGAAACTGCACCGGATTTCTTTGATCTCATTTTCTATGATCTGCTTAATTTCTTAACCTCCTTCCTAAAGTTGGTTGTCAGTGAGATGAACTTCTTGTTCACGTCATCTCGTCTGGCCCACAGGTATTTTCCATTGCACTTCTCCATCAAAATATCACATGCATTGTTATTCTTTTGTCTGTGACGGCAGTCTTGGGATTTAATTCCTCCACAGTGCAGGCGAATCCCTAAATAATCGAATGCAATCTACTAGAAATCGTCGGTCCTTGTCTTTCGTGGTAGACATGTCTACGTCAAATTAAGTTCTTGTAAGGGTGGAATACATTTTCATGGGTCATTACGCAATATTACGCTCACACTCACTAATCAATAAACATATATTGGGTAATGAAATATCAGACAGATGTCTTCGATCTATTGCGTCATTCTTCAATACTTTCCTTTAACTATCAATATTATTGTATAATAATACTGACCATGTAAGGGCCGCTATGGGAATCCAGTGGACACAGTGGACACAAAACACGAGGATGAGGTTCAGGGGGGAAAAAAAGGAACATTATGTGATGTGGTGATTGTTGGCAAGAAGCTATCGTAAGTTATATATATAGTGGGTGGTAAAGTGACCGTGTCATACGCTAACGTTCGTGACTTAGGGTCAAGGACGTTCACCTGTGTAATGATGCCACAACAGTTTGATGCCCATAACAACAGTGATACGCTCTTATAGGTGGATTGGCCACTTTCACTTAGAACCAGTTCACCTTCGCAGATAATTGTAGTAATTTCTTATGATAATTATGTATCACATATTTGAATACACACACACACACACACACACACACACACACACATATATATATATATATATATATATATATATATATATATATATATATATATATATATATATATATATATATATATATATATATATATCCCTGGGGATAGGGGAGAAAGAATACTTCCCACGTATTCCCTGCTTGTCGTAGAAGGCGACTAAAAGGGGAGGGAGCGGGGGTCTGGAAATCCTCCCCTCTCATTATTTTTTTTTTAATTTTCCCAAAAGAAGGAACAGAGAAGGGGGCCAGGTGAGGATATTCCCTCAAAGGCCCAGTTCTCTGTTCTTAACGCTACCTCGCTAACGCGGGAAATGGCGAATAGTTTGAAAGAAAAAGAATATATATATATATATATATATATATATATATATATATATATATATATATATATTTTTTTTTTTTTCTGCTTTGTCGCTGTCTCCCGCGTTTGCGAGGTAGCGCAAGGAAACAGACGAAAGAAATGGCCCAACCCACCCATATACACATGTATATACATACGTCCACACACGCAAATATACATACCTACACAGCTTTCCATGGTTTACCCTAGACGCTTCACATGCCCTGATTCAATCCACTGACAGCACGTCAACCCCGGTATACCACATCGATCCAATTCACTCTATTCCTTGCCCTCCTTTCACCCTCCTGCATGTTCAGGCCCCAATCACACAAAATCTTTTTCACTCCATCTTTCCACCTCCAATTTGGTCTCCCACTTCTCCTCGTTCCCTCCACCTCAGACACATATATCCTCTTGGTCAATCTTTCCTCACTCATTCTCTCCATGTGCCCAAATCATTTCAAAACACCCTCTTCTGCTCTCTCAACCACGCTCTTTTTATTTCCACATATCTCTCTTACCCTTACGTTACTTACCCGATCAAACCACCTCACACCACACATTGTCCTCAAACATTTCATTTCCAGCACATCCATCCTCCTGCGCACAACTCTATCCATAGCCCACGCCTCGCAACCATACAACATTGTTGGAACCACTATTCCTTCAAACATACCCATTTTTGCTTTCCGAGATAATGTTCTCGACTTCCACACATTCTTCAAGGCTCCCAGGATTTTCGCCCCCTCCCCCACCCTATGATCCACTTCCGCTTCCATGGTTCCATCCGCTACCAGATCCACTCCCAGATATCTAAAACACTTTACTTCCTCCAGTTTTTCTCCATTCAAACTTACCTCCCAATTGACTTGACCCTCAACCCTACTGTACCTAATTACCTTGCTCTTATTCACATTTACTCTTAACTTTCTTCTTTCACACACTTTACCAAACTCATTCACCAGCTTCTGCAGTTTCTCACATGAATCAGCCACCAGCGCTGTATCATCAGCGAACAACAACTGACTCACTTCCCAAGCTCTCTCATCCCCAACAGACCTCATACTTGCCCCTCTTTCCAAAGCTCTTGCATTCACCTCCCTAACAACCCCATCCATAAACAAATTAAACAACCATGGAGACATCACACACCCCTGCCGCAAACCTACATTCACTGAGAACCAATCACTTTCCTCTCTTCCTACACGTACACATGCCTTACATCCTCGATAAAAACTTTTCACTTCTTCTAACAACTTGCCTCCCACACCATATATTCTTAATTCCTTCCACAGAGCATCTCTATCAACTCTATCATAAGCCTTCTCCAGATCCATAAATGCTACATACAAATCCATTTGCTTTTCTAAGTATTTCTCACATACATTCTTCAAAGCAAACACCTGATCCACACATCCTCTACCACTTCTGAAACCACACTGCTCTTCCCCAATCTGATGCTCTGTACATGCCTTCACCCTCTCAATCAATACCCTCCCATATAATTTACCAGGAATACTCAACAAACTCATACCTCTGTAATTTGAGCACTCACTCTTATCCCCTTTGCCTTTGTACAATGGCACTATGCACGCATTCCGCCAATCCTCAGGCACCTCACCATGAGTCATACATACATTAAATAACCTTATCAACCAATCAATAATACAGTCAACCCCTTTTTAAATAAATTCCACTGCAATACCATCCAAACCTGCAGCCTTGCCGGCTTTCATCTTCCGCAAAGCTTTTACTACCTCTTCTCTGTTTACCAAATCATTTTCCCTAACCCTCTCACTTTGCACACCACCTCGACCAAAACACCCTATATCTGCCACTCTATCATCAAACACATTCAACAAATCTTCAAAATATTCACTCCATCTCCTTCTCACATCACCATTACTTGTTATCACCTCCCCATTTGCGCCCTTCACTGAAGTTCCCATTTGCTCCCTTGTCTTACGCACTTTATTTACCTCCTTCCAGAACATCTTTTTATTCTCCCTAAAATTTAATGATACTTTCTCACCCCAACTCTCATTTGCCCTCTTTTTCACCTCTTGCACCTTTCTCTTGACCTCCTGTCTCTTTCTTTTATACACATCCCACTCAATTGCATTTTTTCCCTGCAAAAATCGTCGAAATGCCTCTCTCTTCTCTTTCACTAATAATCTTACTTCTTCATCCCACCACTCACTACCCTTTCTAATCAACCCACCTCCCACTCTTCTCATGCCACAAGCATCTTTTGCGCAATCCATCACTGATTCCCTAAATACATCCCATTCCTCCCCCAGTCCCCTTATATATATCTTATATATATCTTTTTCTCTCATACTATTCGTCATTTCCTGCATTAGCGAGGTAGCGTTAAGAACAGAGGACTGGGCCTTAGAGGGAATATCCTCACCTGGCCCCCTTCTCTGTGCCTTCTTTTGGAAAATTAAAAAAAAAAAAAAAAACGAGAGGGGAGGATTTCCAGCCACCCGCTGGAAAGATATATATATATATATATTTTTTTTTTTTATACTTTGTCGCTGTCTCCCGCGTTTGCGAGGTAGCGCAAGGAAACAGACGAAAGAAATGGCCCAACCCCCCCCCATACACATGTATATACATACGTCCACACACGCAAATATACATACCTACACAGCTTTCCATGGTTTACCCCAGACGCTTCACATGTCTTGATTCAATCCACTGACAGCACGTCAACCCCGGTATACCACATTGCTCCAATTCACTCTATTCCTTGCCCTCCTTTCACCCTCCTGCAAGTTCAGGCCCCGATCACACAAAATCTTTTTCACTCCATCTTTCCACCTCCAATTTGGTCTCCCACTTCTCCTCGTTCCCTCCACCTCTGACACATATATTCTCTTGGTCAATCTTTCCTGACTCATTCTCTCTATGTGACCATACTATTTCAAAACACCCTCATCTGCTCTCTCAACCACACTCTTTTTATTACCACACCTCTCTTACCTTATTATTACTTACACGATCAAACCACCTCACGCCACATATTGTCCTCAAATATCTCATTTCCAGCTCATTCGCCCTCCTCCGCACAACTCTATCCATAGCCTACGCCTCGCAAACATATAACATTGCTGAAACCACTATTCCTTCTAACATACCCATTTTTACTTTCGAAGATAATGTTCTCGACTTCCACACATTCTTCAACGCTCCAAGAACTTTCGCCCCCTCCCCCACCCTATGGTTCACTTCCGCTTCCATGGTTCCATCCGCCGCCAAATCCACTCCCAGATATGTAAAACACTTCACTTCCTTCATTTTTTCTCCATTCAAACTTACCTCCCAATTGACTTGACCCTCAACCCTACTGTACATAATAACCTTGCTCTTATTCACATTTACTCTCAACTTTCTTCTTTCTCACACTTTACCAAACTCAGTCACCAGCTTCTGCAGTTTCTCACATGAATCAGCCACCAGCGACGTATCATCAGCGAACAACAACTGACTCACTTCCCAAGCTCTATCATCCACAACAGACTGCATACTTGCCCCTCTTTCCAAAACATTTTGAGTGATCGGGGCCTGAACATGCAGGAGGGTGAAAGGCGTGCAAGGAATAGAGTGAATTGGAACCATGTGGTATACCGGGGTCGACGTGCTGTCAATGGATCGAACCAAGGCATGTGAAGCGTTTGGGGTAAACCATGGAACGTTCTGTGGGGCCTGGATGTGGAAAGGGAGCTGTGGTTTCGGTGCATTATTACATGACAGCTAGAGACTGAGTGTGGACGAATGGGGCCTTTGTTGTCTTTTCCTAGCGCTACCTCGCACACATGATGGGGAAGGGGGTTGTTATTTCATGTGTGGCAAGTTGGCGATGGGAATGAATAAAGGCAGACAGTATGAATTATGTGTATGTGTATGTATGTATATGTCTGTGTGTGTATATATATGTATACGTTGAGATGTATAGGTATGTATATATGCGTATGTGGACGTGTATGTATATACATGTGTATGTGGGTGGGTTGGGCCATTCTTTCGTCTGTTTCCTTGCGCTACCTCGCTAACGCGGGAGACAGCGACAAAGCAATCTATATATATATATATATATATATATATATATATATATATATATATATCCATTATCGTGGGCTTCATAGCTCAAACAAAGCCGGCCACGTCTACAGGGTGGGAAAACGGATTGTAATATTTATGTACGTCTGAAGACAGGGCAAATGCCCAGTAAGGGTTCGGTATCTTCAGTGTGGAAGTTGCATTTTGAGCATGACGAGTCTTATGGTATACTGAAAGGATATTTGTACTGCTGAGGAAATGGAAGGCGTCCAGTGCGCAGAGGAGAAAGTGGAATGGGGACATGTCTGGGGAACGTGGTTTCGGACAAGTAAATGATTGGCGGGTTAGTGTTTAACAGTGAGTTGATATGTAGTTGTTTCGTGCTTGTCGGACTGTTTTAGTGTGTTTGCACTTGGTCATTTTTTTATGTTTGTTGGGAGAAGGGTGTATACATGGTTATAGCGTGCGGCCAAACTTGCCTGAAACATTGTCCTAATTACTTCTCAAGACTTTTTAGGAACGCGTCACATGCATGCTAGTAACATGTTACAGACAAGATTAAGGCAACGTTTCGGACGTTGTTTTGGGCAAAGGCATCACCATGTTGGTAACAGTGGTGAAGTAATGATGTGGTCTATAGTCTCCACAATCCACACTTGTCCGAGGCCGTCGCCAGCACCAGGGCGACGGGTGAGGGCGCGTTGCTTGCTGCAGCCACAGTGATAGTGTTATGCGAACAGTAGACCGGGTGACGTCGCCGATTCTGGGTGCGTCCTCTACCTAGGCCTACACCCCTATGGCGAAGGGCACAATCTTATCAGTGCTTTGATATACCACATGATGATGGCCTGTTGCCTGCACAACTGGGGGACACAGTGCATCATTCCTGAATTTCTTGAGGACGTCAAATTACGATTTTGAGGAAGTACTCAACAAAATTGGACCCGACATCAGCAAAGTGGAATCCCGGCTCAGAGAATCATTCCACTACTGCAGGCCGCTTGGCACAGACTCTACGGTGCCTGGTTATGGGGGATTCGTACCGCAGTCCCAGTCACCTGTTCGAACTATCCAGAGAGTCCGTCTGTGAGATATTGACAGGTGTATGACCTACGTTTGTCGTTGTACTGTGTGATGATGTTAAGGTAAAGCCAATGTGCGCGTGTGTATCTCGGCACACCCACATATTCCTCTCCACTCATGTCGGTGAATTATGGTAATATACAAGTTATTGTATAGTCAATACATGTGTAAATACAGTCGTATATGCATGTAGTGTAGTACCATTAATATCAATCCATAGTCATGAGCCATATGTCCATTGCGTATGCACCAAGGGCGTATCGGAGTTAGTGGGAGTGAGTGACTGTACACGTTGAATGGCACGTCTGGTTCGACACGTATATCATACGGGTATATATATGGTCTTATCGCGTGGGAACCTAATGCGAACTTCAAAAAACCACGTTGGCTTGGTGGCACGTATGTCATGTGTTATCAATCATATGAATCAGTTGTATCTCGTTAACGTTTCCTCCTTTATGTTAGCTAGGAAGGTACGGGTGACTGAGGCCCTAATCAATTAATTACGGATAATCACATTTGTGGACTAGTTTGGATGTTACGTTCAGCTAGGCAGCTCGAAGTCTTGTCCTCACCAGTTTGACCAACATGACTCCGACAGGGTTACCAACACTGAAATTGAAATATTTATCTACACATTTACACCAAAAGGACGAGGGTAGTATACTACTCCCTTCCTCATCTTCATCATCCCCCAGGACGGGGTAGTATACTACTCCCCTCCTCATCTTCATCATCCCCCAGGACGGGGTAGTATACTACTCCCCTCCTCATCTTCATCATCCCCCAGGACGGGGTAGTATACTACTCCCCTCCTCATCTTCATCATCCCCCAGGACGGGGTAGTATACTACTCCCCTCCTCATCTTCATCATCCCCCAGGACGGGGTAGTATACTACTCCCCTCCTCATCTTCATCATCCCCTAGGACGGGGTAGTATACTACTCCCCTCCTCATCTTCATCATCCCACAGGACGGGGTAGTATACTACTCCCCTCCTCATCTTCATCATCACCCGGTGGGATTTACAAACAAAATATCTACAAACATCATAGCCTTTGTGATGAGGTGTGTGCAAAGCAAAGAAACCAAACAAACAATAGCCCTCATTTCAAATCCCCTGAACTCATTAGAGGGTGTTACAACATTGATGTGAAGTTTTTGTGCTGTGCAGGAGTTTTATTGATCACACCATTGTTAATCATCCTATAAACATGCACTATTAAACTACTAATTTCATTTTTTTTTTTCACAACCTAATACATAATGTTTTAATGTATGACCCTCCCTCATTTGGCAAAGTTGACAGGGTCGACCAATCCCTCCTCTTAATTGCTAATAATATCTATACCCCAGTCTTTGTCTCATTAACACATTATCCACTGATGTAAGGTTTGCCCCATAAGTTACATTGCTGTTATTTAGAACACATGAATAATATTAAAAGTCTCACTATGTTCAGCAATTTCACTGTACTTACATTTTCCCATTCTTCTCTTGTTCTTTTCATCTCATTCCTTATCATTCCTATACTCTTATAACGAACAATATCTATGTAGATCTTTTCTGTGGTTTTTCTGGCCAGCCCATCAGCCACATCATTAAAATGAATCTCTACATGTGATGGAATCACATTTCATCTCTTGCAATACTATAACCAGACGTTTACAAATGTTAACAACATGGTAGTTACATGGCTACTTTCTCTGGAAGGCCTTCAGTGCACTTCTATTCTCCACGAAGAATTACATATCTTTACTTTTCTCTATAGCAACCTGAAACTCAGGATTGAGTTACCAACATGATTGTGACACTAGTGCTTCGAACGTGTGTGTGTGACCACGTTGATGACAAACTCGTGAGCATGTTCCAAATCCATGTTTCGAGCAAGTGAATCCGCGTCCCGTGTAGGGTGTTTAAATGTGAGACAGATGTTAGGTTCTCATTCCTGCTTGGGCGCTGGTTATTGAGTGGTTTGGATGCGAAGTGTCTAGTGATGTTGCAGAGAACTGAATGCCAAGCATATTGAAGTGGGATTGTATTGGAAGCATTCTTGACTAGTTATGCAAATGTCGAATATTTATTGTTGCTAGACAACCTGTGATTGTTCCGAGTGCACTGTTCTGCAAGATTTGCAACGTTGTTATATCTGCTTCTGACAGAGTGGAAGATCAGACTGGTGAAACATGGGCTGGGGCAGAGTGGATGATTGGTTAATAGAAAATTCTTACGATTTTTTTTTTTCTTGTCCAAATCTGGTACCAGGAAATGTTCAGAGGGAGTCTAGTTTGTTCATCACCTCAGTATTGAAGTTTGTGGTATGGGCAGTAGCCATATAACACATATGATGTATGGTATGGATAGAGCTACGTTGAGTGAAAGTGGTCGACCTTTCACGGTGAAGGATGGTATAGTTTGGATTCATATCTGTCGCGGGTAGACTTCTGTGTTGATGCAGACATTCTGTTTTTGGTGAGTTAGTTTTGTAATTGTGTGATGCAATGTTCCATGTTTGTTGTTGCTTGGGTAGTTGTGGTGATGCTGTCGTGTCAGATCATGTGTGATCTGCAGGGGATGTTGAGGAAGGTCACGTCGGAAGATCGCCAAGAGTGGGAGATAGGAGCTGCTTCATGGGGAACTCCACTGTAGAGCTTTAGAATTCTGAGGGTGAAGCCCTTGTGAGTGACTACGGCTTATTGGCCAGCTATGAAGCTGCCTAATCATCTTCTTTTGTTATCGTTGTGGAGGATGAGATTGAAAATCAATCACATAACATAAAGATTGCATGTACGTAAGTCAGAAGCGACAAGAGTCGATTTAAAAGCACTGCTTTTTATATACATTTTCTCTTTCTTTTCAATGATGGTGGTGGCGCACAGAGCATGCACAGAGTCTGTCACTTATGAAATCACAAGAACTTAGTTTAAGATCCTCATAGGCTAAGTTATCTAATGCCATTGAGGTACTTCCTTACTGTCGCCAGACACGACAAATTATAGAAAATGAAACACGATTAAACTATGTATAAATCTGAATGTAACTTCAACGTATGATTTTCATGTATCTTAGGGACAAATTCTTTTAAGTACCTGTCAGTAATTTCTGACCAGATATATGATGTAAAATATGATATGAACTTCATGCCTGAAATTTGTGAGAGTTACGAACTCTGAGCATGGCACCTCTCCCGTACCAGTGATAGATTTACTATTCCTAAGATGAGAAAATTCTATCTCTTTTTAATCGGGTTCTGTGCCGCATTAGGAAAAAAAGCTGAAATGGTAATAGACTTCTAGTTCTTTTTATTTTCAAATGATGTAGTGTTTGATGACTTCATATCATGGACTGAAAAACATATTGCAGAAAATGGCCACCAGAGGTTAAACTAGCTACGACAAGATCGGATTCAGGCCAATATGTCAGCCACTGTAGCCTCATTATTATCACCCCATCATCATCTCGCTCTCCTTATCTTATCATGACCTAGCTGTGTATCACGACGCCATGAGACGATGGAGAATCGTCTGCTGACAGTGGCAGACCATCGGCTTGTTACGAGGATCTCACTGCCTCTGATCATTGATTGGTTCCACCACGATCAATAGACAGAAGCAACTTTGTGGTATACAGTCAGCTCTGTGTTGTGAGTGCCCGACCATACTGCCTATCAGTCCAGTTTCGTGGATGTTATTGATCACTCCTTAGGTATATATGTGGTGATTTATCATCCTGACGAGGACAAAGTTAGGGATTATGTTCCTCCTCACACTGTGGTAACCTGGAAATCGATCTAGCTATATGTATGCTACTGTGTCGGGAGGCCGGAGACCAACAGCTATAACGACATGCCTAGGCAAGGTAACGGAGAAACGTCGAGGTTACCCTGGTCCTCACATAGCCACTTTCTCACGCAAAACCTCACCAAAAATGCTGAAAGCCAAGTCAACATTGCTAGGATTAATTCTGGCCAGCAAAGCCCTGGTGCGTGGCGCCAGCAAGTAAGTCTGTGGCATCAGTCAAACGTGGTGTGTGTCAACAGCTGTGTTGCAGCCACGCCTCGCAGATCACCTGGTCTGGTGTTCCATCGTTTCCTGGGTGAGCACCAACAAGGCTGGTCGATCGATTAGTGGTGGAATGGTCAACTGTGGGCAGGTAATTTGACCAACTTTCTTAAACAAAAAACAAGGAAGAGGAAACATTTCATCTTACGATAATGATGATTATGATGATAATGATGATGATGATGATGATGATGATGATGATTATAGTGATAATGATAATAATAATAATGATAATGATAATAAAGATAATTGTAATAATAATAATAATAATAATGATAATAATAATAATAATAATAATAATAATAACAATAATAATAATGATAATAATAATAATAATAATAATAATAATGATAATAATAATGATAGCAACAACAATAATGATACTAATAATGATAGAAATAATATCCCTGGGGATAGGGGAGAAAGAATACTTCCCACGCATTCCTCACGTGTCGTAGAAGGCGACTAAAGGAGACGGGAGCGGGGGGCTGGAAACCCTTCTCTCCGTGTATTTTAACTTTCTAAAAGGAGAAACAGAAGAAGGAGTCACGCGGAGAGTGCTCATCCTCCTCGAAGGCTCAGATTGGTGTGTTTAAGTGTGTATGGATGTAACCGAGATGAGAAAAAAGGAGAGATAGGTTATATGTTTGAGGAAAGAAACCTGGATGTTTTGGCTATGAGAGAAACGAAGCTCAAGGGTAAAGGGGAAGAGTGGTTTGAGAAGGTCTTGGGAGTAAAGTCAGGGGTTAGTGAGAGGACAAGAGCAAGGGAAGGAGAAGCACTACTTCTGAAACAGGAGTGGTTGGAGTATGTGATAGAGTGTAAGAAAGTAAACTCTAGATTGATATGGGTAAAACTGAAAGTGGATGGAGAGATATGGGTGATTATTGGTGCATATGCACCTGGGCATGAGAAGGAAGATCATGAGAGGCAAGTGTTTTGGGAGCAGTTGAGTGAGTGTGTTATTTGCTTTGATGCACGAGACCAGGTTATAGTGATGGGTGATTTAAATGCAAAGGTGAGTAATGTGGTAGTTGAGGGAATAATTGGTGTACATGGGGTGTTCAGTGTTGTAAATGGAAATGGTGAAGAACTTGTAGATTTATGTGCTGAAAAAGGACTGGTGATTGGGAATATCTGGTTTAAAAAGAGAGATATACATAAGTATACGTATGTAAGTAGGAGAGATGGCCAGAGAGAGTTATTGGATTACGTGTTAATTGATAGGCGCGCGAGAGAGAGACTTTTGGATGTCAATGTGCTGAGAGGTGCAGCTGGAGGGATGTCTGATCATTACCTTATGGAGGCGAAGGTGAAGATTTGTAGAGGTTTTCAGAAAAGAAGAGAGAATGTTGGGGTGAGAAGAGTGGTGAGAGTAAGTGAGCTTGGGAAGGAGACTAGTGTGAGGAAATACCAGGAGAGATTGAGTACAGAATGGAAAAAGGTGAGAACAAAGAACGTAAAGGGAGTGGGGGAGGAATGGAATGTTAAGGAAACAGTGATGGCTTGCGCAAAAGATGCTTGTGGCATGAGAAGCGTGGGAGGTGGGCAGATCAGAAAGGGTAGTGAGTGGTGGGATGAAGAAGTAAGATTATTAGTGAAAGAGAAGAGAGAGGCATTTGGACGATTTTTGCAGGGAAATAATGCAAATGAGTGGGAGATGTATAAAAGAAAGACGCAGGAGGTCAAGAGAAAGGTGCAAGAGGTGAAAAAGAGGGCAAATGAGAGCTTGGGGGAGAGAGTATCACTAAATTTTAGGGAGAATAGAAAGTTATTTTGGAAGGAGGTAGATAAAGTGCGTAAGACAAGGGAACAAATGGGAACATCACTGAAGGGGGCTAATGGGGAGGTGATAACAAGTAGTGGTAACGTGAGAGAAGAGAGAGGCATTTGGAGGATTTTTGCAGGGAAATGATGCAAATGAGTGGGAGATGTATAAAAGAAAGAGGCAGGAGGTCAAGAGAAAGGTACAAGATGTGAAAAAGAGGGCAAATGAGAGTTGGGGAGAGAGAGTATCACTAAATTTTAGGGAGAATAAAAAGATATTTTGGAAGGAGGTAAATAAAGTGCGTAAGACAAGGGAACAAATGGGAACTTCAGTGAAAGGGGCTAATGGGGAGGTGATAACAAGTAGTGGTAACGTGAGAAGGAGATGGATTGAGTATTTTGAAGGTTTGTTGAATGTGTTTGATGATAGAGTGGCAGATATAGGGTGTTTTGATCGAGGTGGTGTGCAAAGTGAGAGGGTTAGGGAAAATGATTTGGTAAACAGAGAAGAGGTAGTTAAAGCTTTGCGGAGGATGAAAGCTGGCAAGGCAGTGGGTTTGGTTGGTACTGCAGTGGAATTTATTAAAAAAGGGGGTGACTGTATTGTTGACTGGTTGGTAAGGTTATTTAATGTATGTATGACTCATGGTGAGGTGCCTGAGGATTGGCGGAATGCTTGCATAGTGCCATTGTACAAAGGCAAAGGGGATAAAAGAGAGTGCTCATGTATGTGAGAAATGTATGTGAGAAATGCATAGAAAAACAAATGGATTTGTATGTAGCATTTATGGATCTGGAGAAGGCATATGATAGAGTTGATAGAGATGCTCTGTGAAAGGTACTAAGAATATATGGTGTGGGAGGCAAGTTGCCTAGAAGCAGTGAAAAGTTTTTATCGAGGATGTAAGGCATGTTTACGTGTAGGAAGAGAGGAAAGTGATTGGTTCTCAGTAAATGTAGGTTTGTGGCAGGGGTGTGTGATGTCTCCATGGTTGTTTAATTTATTTATGGATGAGGTTGTTAGGGAGATGAATGCAAGAGTTTTGGAAAGAGGGGCAAGTATGCAGTCTGTTGTGGATAAGAGAACTTGAGAAGTGAGTCAGTTGTTCGCTGATGATACAGCGCTGGTGACTGATTCATGCGAGAAACTGCAGAAGCTGGCGACTGAGTTTGGTAAAGTGTGTGAAAGAATAAAGCTGAGAGTAAATGTGAATAAGAGCAAGGTTGTTAGGTACAGTAGGGTTGCGGGACAAGTCAATTGGGAGGTAAGTCTGAATGGACAAAAACTGGAGGAAGTGAAGTGTTTTA
>NC_092231.1:35656285-35693785 GCF_036320965.1 Panulirus ornatus | reverse complement strand
ATGTTTAAACAGAAGGATATTGCTCCTTATCGCATGTTTATGACAATGTTTAAACAGAAAGATATTGCCCCTTATCGCATGTTTATGACAATGTTCAAACTGAGAGATGTTGCTCCTTATCTCATATTTATGACTTAATGTTTAGATAGAAAGATATTGCTCTTTATCTCATGTTTATGACAATGTTTAAACAGAAAGAAATTGCTCCTTGTCGCATGTTTATACAATGTTTAAGCAGAAGGATATTGCTCCTTATATGTTGACTGAAGAATGATTTTTTCTTAATGAGCAACTGCTCTATATAGTTTAGTTCCTCTGCACCACTTTACAAAAGTGTTGACTCCGCCAGTCCAGATTTTTCTAGCCCCGACTGGCCAAGTAATCAGGAAAGCTCTTGGTGTTCGCTACGTAATAGTGAGGTTCTGTGTATTCCAAGACAGTGTTTTCAAGCGCTGACCTACTTTCACACATCCTCGAACGTGTTATCATATCGAACTCGTTTAAAAGCACTTAACACGGGTTGATTGCCTATTAAATCACACGGCATTAATAAATCTAGCGCAGACCACTTTTCTCTTGTGTACTATTTTATCAAAGTTGACGTGCATTTATAGCTCAATTGCTCGTTAGCAATTTCGTTGTGATTTGGGAACAGAATGTGTGGTGGGGAGTTCCTCTTTAAGTATGTGATTACTATTTGTGTATTACAGAGAGAGTTTTGCACTCGTGTTACCTAGTCTCATAACCTTATGTCTTCTCCCTACGCCAGGTACCCATTTATTTTCATTCTGAAGGTAGATGAACAGTTGGGTTGGTTGTGAGCTGGTTCCTTTGTCCAGGATTCGAACCCGGGTGAATTATATTTATCCGTCGAAACGCTAGCTATTGTGCTGTTGAGGCTGTATGTTATTACTCGTTTTGCTGTACAGGAAGGGAGTCTTACCCTTCTCGGGCCCCATCTCTTGAACTTTTCTCAACATCCACAAAACTTTTTAATTTTATGTGTGCTGTCTGCATCCACAGTTTATTTTCTGAGTTTACCTCTGCTTAATTTCGTAACAATATGGCCATATATGACCCCGAGCGATTCTGTCACAGCATCTTTTTTTTCGAAGAACTGATCACCACTGACAGCATCAAAGTGAATTAAAAAGCTAATGACTTTCTAACCTCTTATGCCTTGCCCAATAACTATGACCTGGCAATTCTTAAAAAGACATTTTTTTTTTCACTTTCCCCTAAACTCGTGAATACTTTTCCTTGTCTCTTACGTTTCCCTTTCATTAACTTCTTTATACTTCAGTTAAGCGTTGGCCTTGGTATGGACTTGTGTTCGTGACTGGAGCCTTCGACGTAAAGAAAGGACTAAGAAATATCAATACACTCGTCTCATATCCACGGTGGATAATCATTATGGTCTTTGACCTACCTACCTTGGCAACTCGGTTCTCTCAATTCTGGGACCATTTTTGTTGCCTCTGTTGGTTGCTTGTATGTGTGTGTGAATTTGAGGTGTGTGTGTGTGTGTGTGTGTGTGTGTGTGTGTGTGTGTGAGTGCGTGTGTGTGTGTGTGTGTGTGTGTGAAGGGAGCTTTATACATGTAGAACCCCATCATTCGTAATGATGTTTCGTCAAACAGGATTCTTTTATATTTCCTAGTTCTCATCACTTTGCCTTAGATATCAACAAGTATGTAGTTACATACATACATAGATTCACAGACCACACAGACCTAAGGTCTAAGCGAGGTGGTTTGGCCTTAACATTACTTAAAGAACAAAAAAGTCCCTTTAAAAGCTGTAGAAAATAAAGAATAGAAAGTAAAGGCTCTCTCCCCACCCTCCAATCCCTCTAGCACGCGCCAGACGGAAAACAGATAGAAAATACCTTGCAGGACTACTATCCCTGAGTGATTTTTTTTATATGAAAGTCATATGATTGAATGAACATGAATATGTCATGCATCCCATCACCAACGACATGCATCCCTTCACATTTGTTATAAAGACAATACTAATGATAAACTTGAGCTCCAGCTTCTCAACTTATGATGTCTGTATATTACTCCTGATGTGGAGGAATGATACAGTAATTCTTTCTTGCCCTCATAAAGCAGGTGACACGGGTTAACCAATGTCAGTATGATACCAAATCATAGCCAGGGAGAGATCAGTGGTTGAGAAGGTAGCATGATATACCAACCAATAAATTATGATGATTGATTAAATGAATTATTCAGTGCCATAGAGTGACAAGTGATGGTCAAGCCTATATTGAAGAAGATAAGAATGTTACTCTGAACAATATGTTCTGGGAGTTTATTCCACGCATCATCAATGTTGTTGGTCAAGAAATATTTCGTACAGTCCAGATTAACTTGGTGACCTCTAAGTTTCAGTAAATTTCCTCTCGTCGGTAATGCTGGCGCTACCGTAAAGATTTTTGTCAATATGGCGTAGTTGAATCTCTTAAGTATTTCATAACATTCTGTTGATTTGCCTTGGAGACGCTTCTTGCTTCGGGAAAACAATATTAATTCTTGCAGTCTCTCCTCATATGGTTTTTTACGCAAGGAAGGAATCAGTTTAGTTGCTCTTCGCTGCGATGCTTCCAATTAAGAATATCCTTACTTGAGTGCGGTGCCCAGAAATGCACTGCATACATATTTGAGGTGGGAATCTAAATAAACTCAGGTATGACAGCAATATCACATCCTTGCTTTGGCATGAAAAGTTTCCTAGAACAATCTTAACATCGTATTTGCTTTCTTGGCAGCTTCCATTACAATACTGGGAGAATTTGGGGTTGTTGGAAACAGTGACCCCTAGATCAGTCACAGGTCTCCTTCAGAATAGATTTTGTAGATTGTCACACAAAGGAGGTTTTCCAAGAACAGTATGTTTTCTCCGTTTTTCCATCCTCTTTGCTTCACTTTTTGAGAATGCACCTCATGTGTTTGATTACTAACGCTGCTTTGATGTATTTGCCTCAGGATTGCTCTCCCAGCTCCAAGGCTGCGCTACTTCCAGCTGCAGGAAAATGAAGGAATCCTTTGCAGTGATAAGTTCTTTGACGAGACCGTGCTGCCGTGGATACAGCCTCACCAAAGGTGACTTTTCACCCCTGGTGTAACCTCATGCAGGCGGAGTCCAATGACACTTCTCTGCTTATAAAAATCCATAAGCATTTTTTTTCTCTTGACCGCTCCTCACCTCTCGGCATCACAAGCAGACATAATGAGGAATTACCCAAGTCGTTCAGGTAAATGAATTGGTAGTGGTCCTAGACCTGACCCCCTGAAGAACTCCACTCGTTACCTTTGCTCACTTTTGAAGGCACCTTCAACAAGTGTTCTTTGCTCTTTAACAGTTGTAAGTTGTTTGTCTAATAAAGAAATTGTCTCGTAATTCCGCTCACACACAGATTCCTGCAGTTCATTTCCTCGTATTGAGGCCCTCTTTCGCTGTGCCACAGTCATGTTACTTTGCATTTACTCGGGTTCAAGTTTATGAACCAGGTATCAGACCAATTTCAGAATTTGTCAAGATCCCCTTGTAAACTGATGCAATCCTCGTATTCGCTTACCTTCCTGAGTACTTCGGCATCATCCACAGACATACATAGGTATGAGTCTAAGCCTTATGGCAGGTCATTTACATGGACTAAAACGAGCAATGATCCCTGGATCAAGTCCTGTGTTACGCCATTAGAAACTCAACCAGATCTGAGGAACTCCTCATTATGGTAATTTTCCAACCACTGAAGGAATTCTCCCTAATTCATGTCTAGAGATTCATCTTATTCACCAACCTTCCATATGACACAGTGTCAAATGTTTTCTGTTATTCCAGATATAAATAATCCATCCATTCTTCTCTTTTGAATAAAACGGAGCTAACTCTCTCGTTGAAATATTAGAAAATCGTTATTATGACCGCCTTTCCCTTAACCCACTCTCCCTCAGACTTTGGTAGTTCCTCTTCTGTAAGAAGTCATGCTTTCTGATAATCTGTTCCACTACTTTACTGTGTGTGTGTGTGTGTGTGTGTGTGCGTGTGTGTTCACTATCCATACACCATCCATGTGGTAATCACATCACTTGACGGCACTTCTACCTCCCTCAGATATGGGTGTGCCGGTGGGTGTGCTGAGGGCGCTGTGGTTCGGCTCCCCGCGCAGCGTGGCCGTGCAGAAGGTGGAAGGAGGGAGGGAGGTGGCCAGGGCGCTGGACGGCGGCCACTCCCAAACACTGAACGTGGCCTTCCTCCGCACACCGGAGGAGGTCAGCCTGTTTGTCGAGGTGAGGCGTCCCAAGGGGAGGGTCACTCACCGCCGCAAGGTGGCACCAATGGTGACCCTTGAGTTATGTGATGATAACATATAAAACGAAGTTCATGACGCTCTTGATAACAAATATTCTAAGAACATATGTGAAGGATAGCTGTCATCGATTTCTAAATTTTTTTCAGGACGTTTTGATATCTCAAAAGACATCTTATGGGAGATCAAAAGTTTGGAATGCTTAATCACATTTTCCTTTCAACAGTGAACACCAAAATATATCCGAACACACACACACACACACACACACACACACACACACACACACACAAACGAACACATTCACTATTCTCATACATAACAATAACCACTCATGAGAAAATCTTTCATAATTTTGTAATACTACATAACAATGTGTTTATATGATAGTAGTATCATCATATGATGAGACGGGTTGTAGCGACGATCTAATTCTAGAAAAGACTTTTGGTTTGCTGTTTTATATCAATCCCCTCACTGCTGGGCGAGACGTCCATCTGTGTCTGCTAATTACTAAATTGGGCACCACTTCTTTGGTGAGGCTAGACAGCACTAGCTGCTGCAGCTCGTGATGTCCCGTGCCGATGGTAATGATACACATAGATTAGGTTGTAGGTGTGCGAGATGTGGATAATGTCTTTGATTCATTCAAGGAACGCTAACAGTCGCAGAGGTCAAGATCTAACATCGCGTTATATGCAGACCTTGAGCAGACTGGATACTGTGTCCAGATCTATGATATTCATCGCCTCGTGGAGTGGATATGTCCATATAACATTCGATACTATACTTTGTGAGACGAGTCGAGATGTCTTTAGTCTTGGGTTCCAAGCAGGCACGATGTTAGATCCAATGGCCAACAATATATAGGATATCTGTAAGGCAGTTTAACGATGCTCATGATATATTGTTGACGCATGGACGTCCTTCAGGCCAATGACTTTCGCCACACGGGCGGGCGTTGAAGACTTTCGCATTACTGGAGGTCATAGCTTGAAGGTTCAGATTCTTTTCACTGTTAAGTTTGTTTTTTCTACAAACACAGTGTTTGATCCTTAATGAACGTTCACTCTCAAAGCAGATTACTGAGTTCATCAAGTTTAATCCACGAAAGAAATATGAATTGAATCAGGCATTTTCTACGCTTTCCCTGCGAAGCTGTGGGATTCTTAGCCTTCCCTTCATTATTTCCTCTCTAATCTTTTCCACGTTTAGTTATGATGACTAACATAACCAGAGGTTTACCTGGACACTTGCAGATCTCCCGGGAGTCCCTGGTGAGGCGCTACCTATGGCTGGTGTTGGGTGACATCCAGCAAGTCACTGCGGGTGATCCCAAGCCTCGCCTTCAGATCGATAACTTGGTGAGTGATCATGTCGTTCCCGGGGCTGGACACGAGAGGTAAGAATGCAACTAATCAGTTTTTATCTAGTTTTCTTATCATTTAGTTTGATCCGACAACGGTTTACTAAGGACCGATAACATGTATGTATATATATATATATATATATATATATATATATATATATATATATATATATATATATATATATATATATATATATATTATCCCTGGGGATAGGGGATTAAGAATACTTCCCACGTATTCCCTGCGTGTCGTAGAAGGCGACTAAAAGGGGAGGGAGCGGGGGGCTGGAAATCCTCCCCTCTCGTTTTTTTTTTTAATTTTCCAAGGGAAGGAACAGAGGGGGCCAGGTGAGGATATTCCAAAAAAGGCCCAGTCCTCTGTTCTTGGCGCTACCTCGCTAACGCGGGAAATGGCGAATGGCTCGAAAGAAAAGATTTTTTTTTTTTTTTTTTTTATACTTTGTCGCTGTCTCCCGCGTTTGCGAGGTAGCGCAAGGAAACAGACGAAAGAAATGGCCCAACCCCCCCCCCCCCATACACATGTACCTACACACGTCCACACACGCAAATATACATACCTACACAGCTTTCCATGGTTTACCCCAGACGCTTCACATGCCTTGATTCAATCCACTGACAGCACGTCAAACCCTGTATACCACATCGCTCCAATTCACTCTATTCCTTGCCCTCCTTTCACCCTCCTGCATGTTCAGGCCCCGATCACACAAAATCTTTTTCACTCCATCTTGCCACCTCCAATTTGGTCTCCCTCTTCTCCTCGTTCCCTCCACCTCCGACACATATATCCTCTTGGTCAATCTTTCCTCACTCATTCTCTCCATGTGCCCAAACCATTTCAAAACACCCTCTTCTGCTCTCTCAACCACGCTCTTTTTATTTCCACACATCTCTCTTACCCTTACGTTACTTACTCGATCAAACCACCTCACACCACACATTGTCCTCAAACATCTCATTTCCAGCACATCCATCCTCCTGCGCACAACTCTATCCATAGCCCACGCCTCGCAACCATACAACATTGTTGGAACCACTATTCCTTCAAACATACCCATTTTTGCTTTCCGAGATAATGTTCTCGACTTCCACACATTTTTCAAGGCTCCCAAAATTTTCGCCCCCTCCCCCACCCTATGATCCACTTCCGCTTCCATGGTTCCATCCGCTGACAGATCCACTCCCAGATATCTAAAACACTTCACTTCCTCCAGTGAAAAGATATATATATATATATATATATATATATATATATATATACATATTTTTTTTTTTTTTTATACTTTGTCGCTGTCTCCCGCGTTTGCGAGGTAGCGCAAGGAAACAGACGAAAGAAATGCCCCCCCCCCCCCATACACATGTATATACATACGTCCACACACGCAAATATACATACCTACACAGCTTTCCATGGTTTACCCCAGACGCTTCACATGCCTTGATTCAATCCACTGACAGCACGTCAACCCCGGTATACCACATCGCTCCAATTCACTCTATTCCTTGCCCTCCTTTCACCCTCCTGCATGTTCAGGCCCCGATCATACAAAATCTTTTTCACTCCATCTTTCCACCTCCAATTTGGTCTCCCTCTTCTCCTCGTTCCCTCCACCTCCGACACATATATCCTCTTGGTCAATCTTTCCTCACTCATTCTCTCCATGTGCCCAAACCACTTCAAAACACCCTCTTCTGCTCTCTCAACCACGCTCTTTTTATTTCCACACATCTCTCTTACCCTTACGTTACTCACTCGATCAAACCACCTCACACCACACATTGTCCTCAAACATCTCATTTCCAGCACATCCATCCTCCTGCGCACAACTCTATCCATAGCCCACGCCTCGCAACCATACAACATTGTTGGAACCACTATTCCTTCAAACATACCCATTTTTGCTTTCCGAGATAATGTTCTCGACTTCCACACATTCTTCAAGGCCCCCAGAATTTTCGCCCCCTCCCCCACCCTATGATCCACTTCCGCTTCCATGGTTCCATCCGCTGCCAGATCCACTCCCAGATATCTAAAACACTTCACTTCCTCCAGTTTTTCTCCATTCAAACTCACCTCCCAATTGCCTTGACCCTCAACCCTACTGTACCTAATAACCTTGCTCTTATTCACATTTACTCTTAACTTTCTTCTTCCACACACTTTACCAAACTCAGTCACCAGCTTCTGCAGTTTCTCACATGAATCAGCCACCAGCGCTGTATCATCAGCGAACAACAACTGACTCACTTCCCAAGCTCTCTCATCCCCAACAGACTTCATACTTGCCCCTCTTTCCAAAACTCTTGCATTTACCTCCCTAACAACCCCATCCATAAACAAATTGAACAACCATATATATATATATATATGGCATAGTGCCATTGTACAAAGGCAAAGGGGATAAGATTGAATGCTCAAATTACAGAGGTATAAGTTTGTTGAGTATTCCTGGTAAATTATATGGGAGGGTATTGATTGAGAGGGTGAAGGCATGTACAGAGCATCAGATTGGGGAAGAGCGGTGTGGTTTCAGAAGTGGTAGAGGATGTGTGGATCAGGTGTTTGCTTTGAAGAATGTACGTGAGAAATACTTAGAAAAGCAAATGGATTAGTATGTAGCATTTATAGATCTGGAGAAGGCATATGATAGAGTTGATAGAGATGCTCTGTGGAAGGTATTAAGAATATATGGTGTGGGAGGCAAGTTGTTAGAAGCAATGAAAAGTTTTTATCGAGGATGTAAGGCATGTGTACGTGTAGGAAGAGAGGAAAGTGATTGGTTCTCAGTGAATGTAGGTTTGCGGCAGGGGTGTGTGATATCTCCATGGTTGTTTAATTTGTTTATGGATGGGGTTGTTGGGGAGGTGAATGCAAGAGTTTTGGAAAGAGGGGCAAGTATGAAGTCTGTTGGGGATGAGAGAGCTTGGGAAGTGAGTCAGTTTTTGTTCGCTGATGATACAGCGCTGGTGGCTGATTCATGTGAGAAACTGCAGAAGCTGGTGACTGAGTTTGGTAAAGTATGTGAAAGAAGAAAGTTAAGAGTAAATGTGAATAAGAGCAAGGTTATTAGGTACAGTAGAGTTGAGGGTCAAGTCAATCGGGAGGTAAGTTTGAATGGAGAAAAACTGGAGGAAGTAAAGTGTTTTAGATATCTGGGAGTGGATCTGGCAGCGGATGGAACCATGGAAGCGGAAGTGGATCATAGGGTGGGGGAGGGGGCGAAAGTCCTGGGAGCCTTGAAGAATGTGTGGAAGTCGAGAACATTATCTCAGAAAGCAAAAATGGGTATGTTTGAAGGAATAGTGGTTCCAACAATGTTGTATGGCTGCGAGGCGTGGACTATGGATAGAGTTGTGCGCAGGAGGATGGATGTACTGGAAATGAGATGTTTGAGGACAATGTGTGGTGTGAGGTGGTTTGATCGAGTAAGTAACGTAAGGGTAAGAGAGATGTGTGGAAATAAAAAGAGCGTGGTTGAGAGAGCAGAAGAGGGTGTTTTGAAATGGTTTGGGCACATGGAAAGAATGAGTGAGGAAAGATTGACCAAGAGGATATATGTGTCGGAGGTGGAGGGAACGAGGAGAAGTGGGAGACCAAATTGGAGGTGGAAAGATGGAGTGAAAAAGATTTTGTGTGATCGAGGCCTGAACATGCAGGAGGGTGAAAGGAGGGCAAGGAATAGTGTGAATTGGATCGATGTGGTATACCGGGGTTGACGTGCTGTCAGTGGATTGAATCAGGGCATGTGAAGCGTCTGGGGTAAACCATGGAAAGCTGTGTAGGTATGTATATTTGCGTGTGCGGAAGTATGTATATATATGTGTATGGGGGTGGGTTGGGCCATTTCTTTCGTCTGTTTCCTTGCGCTACCTCGCAAGCGCGGGAGACAGCGACAATATATATATATATATATATATATATATATATATATATATATATATATATATATATATATATATATATATATCAGTGGGATAGGGGAGAAAGAATACTTCCCACGCATTCCTCACGTGTCGTAGAAAGCGACTAAAGGGGACAGGAGCGGGGTCTGAAAATTCTCCTCTCCTTGTATTTTAACTTTCTAAAAGGGGAAACAGAAGAAGGGGTCACGCGGGGAGTGCTCATCCTCCTCGAAGGCTCAGATTGAGGTGTCTAAATGTGTGTGGACGTAACAGATGAGAAAAAAGGAGAGATAGGTAGTATGTTTGAGGAAAGGAACCTGGATGTTTTGGCTCTGAGTGAAACGAAGCTCAAGGGTAAAGGGGAAGAGTGGTTTGGGAAGGTCTTGGGAGTAAAGTCAGGGGTTAGTGAAACAGGAGTTGTGGGAGTATGTGATAGAGTGTAAGAAAGTAAACTCTAGATTAATTTGGGTAAAACTGAAAGTTGATGAAGAGAGATGGGTGATTATTGGTGCATATGCACCTGGGCATGAGAAGAAAGATCATGAGAGGCAAGGGTTTTGGGAGCAGCTGAGTGAGTGTGTTACTAGTTTTGATGCACGAGACCGGGTTATAGTGATGGGTGATTTGAGTGCAAAGGTGAGTAATGGGGCAGTTGAGAGAATAATTGGTGTACATGGGGTGTTCAGTGCTGTAAAAGGAAATGGTGAAGAACTTGCAGATTTATGTGCTGAAATAGGACAGGTGATTGGGAACACCTGGTTTAGAAAGAGAGATATACATAAGTATACGTATGTAAGTAGGAGAGATGGCCAGATAGCCTTATTGGATTACGTGTTAATTGATAGGCGCGCGAAAGAGAAAATTTTGGATGTTAATGTGTTGAGAGGTGCAACTGGAGGGAAGTCTGATCATTATCTTGTGGAGGCGAAGGTGAAGATTTGTAGAGGTTTTCAGAAAAGAAGAGAGAATGTTGGGGTGAAAAGAGTGGTGAGAGTAAGTGAACTTGGGAAGGAGACTTGTGTGAGGAAGTACCAGGAGAGACTGACTACAGAATGGAAAAAGGTGAGAACAAAGTTCGTAAGGGGAGTGGGGGAGGAGCGGGATGTATTTAGGGAAGCAGTGATGGATTGCGCAAAATATGCTTGTGGCATGAGAAACGTGGGAGGTGGGCAGATTAGAAAAGGTAGTGAGTGGTGGGATGAAGAAGTAAGACTATTAGTGAAAGAGAAGAGAAAGGCATTTGGACTATTTTTGCAGGGAAATAACGCAAATGAGTGGGAGATGTATAAAAGAAAGAGGCAGGAGGTCAAGAGAGGGGTGCAAGAGGTGAAAAAGAGGGCAAAGGAGAGTTGGGGTGAGAGAGTATCATAAAATTTTAGGAGAATAAAAAGATGTTTTGGAAGGAGGTAAATAAAGTGCGTAAGACAAGAGAACAAATGGGAACATCAGTGAAGGGGGCTAATGGGGAGGTGATAACAAGTAGTGGTGATGTGAAAAGGAGATGGAGTGAGTATTTTGAAGGTATGTTGAATGTGTTTGATGATAGAGTGGCAGATATAGGGTGTTTTGGTCGAAGTGGTGTGCAAAGTGAGAGGGTTAGGATAAATGATTTGGTAAACAGAGAAGGGGTAGTACAAGCTTTGCAGAAGATGAAAGCCGGCAAGGCAGCGGGTTTGGATGGTATTGCAGTGGAATTTATCAAAAAAGGGGGTGACTATTGCTGAGTGGTTGGTTAGGTTATTCAATGTATGTATGACTCATGGTGAGGTGCCTGAGGATTGGCGGAATGCTTGCATAGTGCCATTGTAAAAAGGCAAAGAGGATAAGAGTGATTGCTCAAATTACAGAGGTATAAGTTCGTTGAGTATTCCTGGTAAATTATATGAGAGGGTATTTATTAAGATGAAGGCATGTACAGAGCATCAGATTGGGGAAGAGCAGTGTGGTTTCAGAAGTGGTAGAGGATGTGTGGATCAGGTGTTTGCTTTGAAGAATGTAAGTGAGAAATACTTAGAAAAGCAAATGGATTTGTATGTAGCATTTATGGATCTGGAGAAGGCATATGATAGAGTTGATAGAGATGCTCTGTGGAAGGTATCAAGAACATATGGTGTGGGAGGCAAATTGTTAGAAGCAGTGAAAAGTTTTTTTATCGAGGATGTAAGGCATGCGTACATGTAGGAAGAGAGGAAAGTGATTGGTTCTCAGTGAATGTAGATTTGTGGCAGGGGTGTGTGATGTCTCCCTGGTTGTTTAATTTGTTTATGGATGGGGTTGTTAGGGAGGTGAATGCAAGAGTTTTGGAAAGAGGGGCAAGTATGCAATCTGTTGTGGATGAGAGAGCCTGGGAAGTGAGTCAGTTGTTGTTCGCTGATGATACAGTGCTGGTGGGTGATTCGTGTGAGAAACTGCAGAAGCTGGTGACTGAGTTTGGTAAAGTGTGTGAAAGAAGAATGCTGAGAGTAAATGTGAATAAGAGCAAGGTTATTAGGTACAGTATGGTTGAGGGACAAGTCAATTGGGAGGTAAGTTTGAATGGAGAAAAAGTGGAGGAAGTGAAGTGTTTTAGATATCTCGGAGTGGATTTGGCAGCGGATCATGGAAGCGGAAGTGAATCATAGGGTGGGAGAGGGGGCGAAAGTTCTGGGAGCGTTGAAGAATGTGTGGAAGTCGAGAACATTATCTCGGAAAGTAAAAATGGGTATGTTTGAAGGAATAGTGGTTCCAACAGTGTTATATGGTTGCGAAGCGTGGGCTATGTATAGAGGTGTGCGAAAGAGGGTGGATGTGCTGGAAATGAGATGCTTGAGGACAGTATGTGGTGTGAGGTGGTTTGATCGAGTAAGTAATAATAGGGTAAGAGAGATGTGTGGTAACAAAAAGAGTGTGACTGAGAGAGCAGAAGAGGGTGTGTTGAAATGGTTTGGTCACATGGAGAGAATGTGTGAGGAAAGATTGGCCAAGAGGATATATGCGTCAGAGGTGGAGGGAACGAGGAGAAGTGGGAGATCAAATTGGATGTGGAAAGATGGAGTGAAGAAGATTTTGAGTGATCGGGGCCTGAACATGCAGGAGGGTGAAAGGCGTGCAAGGAATAGAGTGAATTGGATCGATGTGGTATACCGGGGTCGACGTGTTGTCAATGGATTGAACCAGGGCATGTGAAGCGTCACGGGTAAACCATGGAAAGTTCTGTGGGGCCTGGATGTGGAAAGGGAGCTATGGTTTCGGTGCATTATTACATGACAGCTAGAGACTGAATGTGAATGAAAGTGGCCTTTGTTGTGTTTTCCTAGCACTACTTCGCGCACATTTGGGGGGAGGGAGTGGTTATTTTCATGTGTGGCAGGGTGGCGATGGGAATGAATAAAGGCAGATAGTATGAATTATGAGCATGTATATATATGTATATGTCTGTATGTGTATATACATGTATACGTTGAGATTTATAGGTATGTATATTTGCGTGTGTGTATGTGTATTTATATACATGTGTATGTGTTTGGGTTGGGCCATTCTTTCGTCTGTTTCCTTGTGCTCCCTTGCTAACGCGGGAGACAGCGACAAAGCAAAATGAATAATATATATCTATATATATATATATATATATATATATATATATATATATATATATATATATATATATATATATATGTATATTAAATGTAGAAGTAGGTAGTGCGTTATGGCTGAGGAAAAACGTCCTGTTGATTTCAAGCAAGTTTTTTGTTGATTTTCTCTATCCTGAGTCAATTTCCCTTATCTGTAACACCCTACGCGATCTTGAGTTCTTTGTCGTAGTTGACTAAAAGAATCTAATGCCTGATGATAATGACGTATTGTGCAATGCTTGATACGCTAGCGTTCCAGATCATACCAGGTAATGTATATAATACAGGTTGATATAAACAGGGTCTTGAAATACACATTTGCTGGTCTAAATGATGCCGAAGTGCTGGGCTACGTTATAGCACATGAATATTTGTTATTTTCCCAACACCAGTCAGCTAGTTCTCCTAAAGTGACCCTTGACGTAAACTCTTGAAATCGTGTTTACTGACACAGGTGGAGTTAGAGGAGGGAGCAGACAGTCGTCTGTAACCTTTTTGAATTTACATTTGAGTAATGTGTTGCGTGATGGATTTCCTTGTGGCGTGAAAAGTGAGGTTCTGGCCGTCTCGTGTCACGCCATTAATCGTAAATATGAATCTATATCGTTCCTTCTCCCATGCTATACTTAACTCGCACTGGATCATAAAAAATGAAAGTTTTTGCCAGTGAAAAAAAAATAATCTACGACTTTTTCCTATTGCGATTATCTCGAAATCTCTCGTTTCTTTTTCGTAAACATAAAAAGTTAAAATTACATTTGTCAGATTCATGATAATGGCTCTAACTAGAGAGAAAAACATGTTTATCGTTGGCTTGAGTAAATACTTTCACATTCAGTAGTTCTCGACAGGTCATTGGTTACTGAGCTGGAGGATAATATCCTGTCACTTCATAAGTAAAATCTACAGACGTAAAGAGCTACTATCACCCACTTGATGGAGGGAACTTAAAAACCTCGTTAAAGAGGTGAGACTACATCAGTGATCACAGTCTCTGTCATCTTATCTCTATCGTAAAGATATTAGTTAACAAATGAGCTACTGTATACTACCTCCTAATTTTGTCTCGCTGCCTCTTCCTGTGTTGTCCGGCCAAAATAGAATGACCAAATCCATGGCTGTCATTGCAGACCCTATTTTGTCTATATTCATAAACAAGTGTCTTACCTAAGGAGGATCCCTTCCTTGTCCATTTGCAGCTGAACAAGGTCGAACAGGCCTGCCTCAGACCCACCACTTGCGGTGGACGAAAACTAACATTTGATCATTTTGTGGACAGCCTCAAAGCACTTGAAATATTGGCGTACGTCACAATGAATTACACAAGACTTCATGATGGTACAGTAATAGCTTCACGGAAGCAAAATATTAGATGGATATTTCTTGTGGTAAAGGAGTTGCAGTAAATAACAGAATTAGCCTCATCAAGTGTAGCTCCTTAACCACGGAGCTACACTTTACCACGAATCTTTTATCAGTGAACAAACAAAGAATTGGAACATTAATTTCAGTGAAGGTCTATACGAAATTGATAGCTTTGTCGTATGCAAAATTTGGAAACAGTTCCCTTCATGTCCACATTATATGAAATCTTATAGCAAGCTTCCTAGCAGACCCGAACACCGGCAACCCGTACACCACCATCCGGTTACACCTGTTTATCAATGGCATCTTAACTACGTCTCTCCCTAGGCCCATAGCCTAGCGGTTAGCATTCCCGCCTCTAACACAGGGGTTCCGGGTTCGATCCTGGCTGTTGGAGGTTTGTATGTTCTATGAAGGTGCGCGTTTCTATGCACTATGTTCGTATTCATAAACCTCTGCGTTGTACAGTTAGGTTCGGTAAAATGCTATCTGCTAGCTTTGTGCGCCTGTTGGGAAATGACCGTTGTAGACCCCGTTGCTCACCAACGTGAGACGAAGGGTATTCGAGTACATAGTATTCAAATAGTTATTTCCTATTATCCAGCCCCATAGCCTAGCGCTTACATTCCCGCCTCTTGCACAGGGGTCCTGGGTTCGATCCTGACAGTTGGAGGTTTGTATGATATACATATATATACATATATATATATATATATATATATACATATTTTTTATTTATTTATTTTGCTTTGTCGCTGTCTCCCGCGTTAGCGAGGTAGCGCAAGGAAACAGACGAAAGAATGGCCCAACCCGCCCACATACACATGTATATACATACACGTCCACACACGCAAATATACATACCTATACATCTCAATATACACATATATATATATACACACACAGGCATATACATATATACACATGTACATAATTCATACTCTCTGCCTTTATTTGTTCCCACCGCAACCTCGCCACACAAGGAATAACAGCCCCCGTCCCCCCTCATGTGTGCGAGGTAGCGCTAGGAAAAGACACCAAAGGCCCCATTCGTTCACACTCAGTCTCTAGCTGTCATGTAATAATGCATCGCAACCACAGCTCCCTTTCCACATCCAGGACCCAGAGAACTTTCCATGGTTTACCCCAGACGCTTCACATGCCCTGGTTCAATCCATTGACAGCACGTCGACCCCGGTATACCAAACCGTTCCAATTCACTCTATTCCTTGCACGCCTTTCACCCTCCTGCATGTTCAGGCCCCGATCACTCAAAATCTTTTTCACTCCATCTTTCCACCTCCAATTTGGTCTCCCACTTCTCGTTCCCTCCACCTCTGACACATATATCCTCTTTGTCAATCTTTCCTCATTCATTCTCTCCATGTGCCCAAACCATTTCAAAACACCCTCTTCTGCTCTCTCAACCACACTCTTTTTATTTCCACACATCTCTCTTACCCTTACATTACTTACTCGATCAAACCAACTCACACCACATATTGTCCTCAAACATCTCATTTCCAGCACATACACCCTCCTCCGCAAAACTCTATCCATAGCCTACGCCTCGCAACCATACAACATTGTTGGAACCACTATTCCTTCAAACATACCCATTTTTGCTTTCCGAGATAATGTTCTCGACTTCCAAACATTCTCCAAGGCTCCCAGAACTTTCGCCCCCTCCCCCACCCTATGATTCACTTCCGCTTCCATGGTTCCATCCGCTGCCAGATCCACTCCCAGATATCTAAAACACTCCACTTCCTCCAGTTTTTCTCCATTCAAACTTACCTCCCAATTGACTTGACCCTCAACCCTACTGTGCCTAATAACCTTGCTCTTATTCACATTTACTCTTAACTTTCTTCTTTCACACACTTTACCAAACTCAGTCACCAGCTTCTGCAGTTTCTTACATGAATCAGCCACCACCGCTGTATCATCAACGAACAACAACTGACTCACTTCCCAAGCTCTCTCATCCACAACAGACTGCATACTTTCCCCTCTTTCCAAAACTCTTGCATTCACCTCCCTAACAACCCCATCCATAAACAAATTAAACAACCATGGAGACATCACACACCCCTGCCACAAACCTACATTCACTGAAAACCAATCACTTTCCTGTCTTCCTACACGCATACATGCCTTACATCCTCGATAAAAACTTTTCACTGATTTTAACAATTTGCCTCCCACACCATATATCCTTAATACCTTCCACAGAGCATCTCTATCAACTCTATCATATGCTTTCTCCAGATCCATAAATGCTACATACAAATCCATTTGCTTTTCTAAGCATTTCTCACATACATTCTTCAAAGCAAACACCTGATCCACACATCCTCTACCACTTCTGAAACCACACTGCTCTTCCCCAATCTGATGCTCTGTACATGCCTTCACCCTCTCAATCAATACCCTTCCATATAATTTACCAGGAATACTCAACAAACGTATACCTCTGTAATTTGAGCACTCACTCTTAGCCCATTTGCCTTTGTACAATGGCACTATGCAAGCATTCCGCCAATCCTCAGGCACCTCACCATGAATCATACATACATTAGATAACCTTACCAACCAGTCAACAATACAGTCACCCCCTTTTTTAATAAATTCCACTGCAATACCATCCAAACTTGCTGCCTTGCCGGCTTTCATCTACCGTAAAGCTTTTACTACCTCTTTTCTATTTACCAAATCACTTTCCCTAACCCTCTCACTTTGCACACCACCTCGACCAAAACACCCTATATCTGCCACTCTATCATCAAACACATTCAACAAACCTTCAAAATACTCACTCCATCTTCTTCTCACATCACCACTACTTGTTATCACCTCCCTATTAGCCCCCTTCACCGAAGATCCCATTTGCTCCCTTGTCTTTCGCACTTTATTTACCTCCTTCCAAAACATCTTTTTATTCTCCCTGAAATTTAATGATACTCTCTCACCCCAACTCTCATTTGCCCTCTTTTTCACCTCTTGCACCTTTCTCTTGACCTCCTGCCTCTTTCTTTTATACCTCTCCCACTCATTTGCATTTTTTCCCTGCAAAAATCTTCCAAATGCCTCTCTCTTCTCTTTCACTAATAATCTTACTTCTTCATCCCACCACTCAGTACCTTTTCTAATCAACCCACATCCCACGCTTCTCATGCCACAAGCATCTTTTGCGCAATCCATCACTGATTCCCTAAATACATCCCATTCCTCCCCCACTCCCCTTACCTCCATTGTTCTCACCTTTTTCCATTCTGTACTCAGTCTCTCCTGGTACTTCCACACAAAGTCTCCTTCCCAAGCTCACTTACTCTCACCACTCTCTTCACCCCAACATTATCTCTTCTTTTCTGAAAACCCCCACAAATCTTCAGCTTCGCCTCCACAAGATAATGATCAGACATCCCTCCAGTTGCACCTCTCAGCACATTAACATTCAAAAGTCTCTCTTTCGTGCGTCTATCAATTAACACGTAATCCAATAACGCTCTCTAGCCATCTCTCCTACTTATATACGTATACTTATGTTTATCTCGCTTTTTAAACCAGGTATTCCCAATCACCAGTCCTTTTTCAGCATATAAATCTACAAGCTTTTCACCATTTCCATTTACAACACTGAACACTCCATGTATACCAATTATTCCCTCAACTGCCACATTACTCACCTTTGCATTCAAATCACCCATCACTATAACCCAGTCTTGTGCATCAAAACCACTAACACACTCATTCAGCTGCTCCCAAAAGACTTGCCTCTCATGATCTTTCTTCTCATGCCCAGGTGCATATGCATCAATAATCACCCATCTCTCTCCATCAACTTTCAGTTTTACGCAAATCAATCTAGAATTTACTTTCTTACACTCTATCACATACTCCGGCAACTCCTGATTCAGGAGTAGTGCTACTCCTTCCCTTGTTCTTGTCCTCTCACTAACCCCTGACTTTACTCCCAAGACATTCCCAAACCACTCTTCCCCTTTACCCTTGAGGAAAGGAACCTGGATGTTTTGGCGCTGAGTGATATATATATATATTCTTTCTTTTCTTTCAAACTATTCGCCATTTCCCGCATTAGCGAGGTAGCGTTAAGAACAGAGGCCTGGGCCTTTGAGGGAATACCCTCACCTGGCCCAATTCTCTGTTCCCTCTTTTGGAAAATACTTCCCACGTATTCCCTGCGTGTCGTAGAAGGCGATTAAAAGGGGATGGAGCGTGGGGCTGGAAATCCTCCCCTCTCGTTTTTTTTTTTTTTGATTTTCCAAAAGAAGGAACAGAGAATTGGGCCAGGTGAGGGTATTCCCTCAAAGGCCCAGTCCTCTGTTCTTAACGCTACCTCGCTAATGCGGGAAATGGCGAATAGTTTGAAAGAAAAGAAAGAAATATATATATATATATATATATATATATATATATATATATATATATATATATATATATATATATATATATATATGGGATGTATTTAGGAACGGGATGTATTTAGGGAATCAGTGATGGATTGCGCAAAAGATGCTTGTGGCATGAGAAGCGTGGGAGGTGGGCTGATTAGAAAGGGTAGTGAGTGGTGGGATGAAGAAGTAAGATTATTAGTGAGAGAGAAGAGAGAGGCATTGAGACGATTTTTGCAGGGAAAAATTGCAATTGAGTGGGAGATGTATAAAAGAAAGAGACAGGAGGTCAAGAGAAAGGTGCAAGGGGTGAAAAAGAGGGCAAATGAGAGTTGGGGTGAGAGAGTATCATTAAATTTTAGGGAGAATAAAAAGATGTTCTGGAAGGAGGTAAATAAAATGCGTAAGACAAGGGAGCAAATGGGAACTTCAGTGAAGGGCGCAAATGGGGAAGGGATAACAAGTAGTGGTGATGTGAAAAGGAGATGGAATGAGTATTTTGAAGGTTTGTTGAATGTGTTTGATGATAGAGTGGTAGATATAGGGTGTTTTGGTCGAGGTGGTGTGCAAAGTGAGAGGGTTAGGGAGAATGATTTGGTAAACAGAGAAGAGGTAATAAAAGCTTTGCGGAAGATGAAAGCCGGCAAGGCAGCAGGTTTGGATGGTATTGCAGTGGAATGTATCAAAAAAGGGGGTGACTGTATTGTTGACTGGTTGGTAAGGTTATTTAATGCATGTATGACTCATGGTGAGGTTATACATACCTATACATCTCAATGTACACATATATATACACACACAGACACATACATAAATACCCATGCACACAATTCACACTGTCTGCCTTTATTCATTCCCATCGCCTCCTCGCCACACATGGAATACCATCCCCCTCCCCCTCATATGTGCGGGGTAGCACTAGGAAAAGACAACAAAGGCCCCATTCGTTCACACTCAGTCTCTAGCTGTCACGCAATAATGCCCGAACCACAGCTCCCTTTCCACATCCAGGCCCCACACAACTTTCCATGGTTTAATGAAGACGCTATCACATGCCCTGATTCAATCCACTGACAGCACGTCAACCCCGGTATACCACATCGATCCAATTCAATCTATTCCTTGCCCGCCTTTCGCCCTCCTGCATGTTCAAGCCCCGATCACTCAAAATCTTTTTCACTCCATCTTTCCACCTCCAATTTGGTCTCCCACTTCTCCTCGTTCCCTCCACCTCCGACACATATATCCTCTTGGTCAATCTTTCCTCACTCATTCTCTCCATGTGCCCAAACACCCTCTTCTGCTCTCTCAACCACGCTCTTTTTATTTCCACACATCTCTCTTACCCTTACATTACTTACTCGATCAAACCACCTCACACCACACATTGTCCTCAAGCATCTCATTTCCAGCACATCCACCCTCCTGCGCACAACTCTATCCATAGCCCACGCCTCGCAACCATACAACATTGTTGGAACCACTATTCCTTCAAACATAGCCATTTTTGCTTTCCGAGATAATGTTCTCGACTTCCACACATTCTTCAAGGCTCCCAGGATTTTCGCCCCCTCCCCCACCCTATGATCCACTTCCGCTTCCATGGTTCCATCCGCTGCCAGATACACTCACAGATATCTAAAACACTTTACCTCCTCCAGTTTTTCTCCATTCAAACTTACCCCCCAATTGACTTGACCCTCAACCTTATTGTACCTAATAACCTTGCTCTTATTCACATTTACTCTTAACTTTCTTCTTTCACACACTTTACCAAACTCATTCACCAGCTTCTGCAGTTTCTCACATGAATCAGCCACCAGCTCTGTATCATCAGCGAACAACAACTGACTCACTTCTTAAGCTCTCTCATCCACAACAGACTTCATACCTGCCCCTCTTTCCAAAACTCTTGCATTCACCTCCCTAACATACATTTCTCACATACATTCTTCAAAGCAAACAGCTGATCCACAAATCCTCTACCACTTCTGAAACCACACTGCTCTTCACCAATCTGATGCTCTGTACATGCCTTCACCATCTCAATCAATACCCTCCCATATAATTTACCAGGAATACTCAACAAACTTATACCTCTGTAATTTGAGCAATCACTCTTATCCCATTTGCCTTTGTACAATGTCACTACGCACGCATTCCGCCAATCCTCGGTCACCTCACCATGAGTCATACATACATTAAATAACCTTACCAACCAGTGAACAATACAGTCACCCCCTTTTTTGATAAATTCCACTGTAATACCATCCAAACCCGATGCCTTTCCGGCTTTCATTTTCCGCAAAGCTTTTACTACCTCTTCTCTGTTTACCAAATTTATTTTCCCTAACCCTCTCACTTTGCACACCACCTCGACCAAAACACCCTATATCTGCAACTCTATTATCAAATACATTCAACAAACCTTCAAAATACTCACTCCATCACCTTCTCACATCACCACTACTTGTTATCACCTCCCCATTTGCGCCCTTCACTGAAGTTCCCATTTGCTCCCTTGTCTTACGCACTTTATTTACCTCCTTCCAGAACATCTTTTTATTCTCCCTAAAATTTAATGATACTCTCTCAACCCAACTCTCATTTGCCCTCTTTTTCACCTCTTGCACCTTTCTCTTGACCTCCTGTCTCTTTCTTTTATACATCTCCCACTCAATTGCATTTTTCCCTACAAAAATCGTCCAAATGCCTCTCTCTTCTCTTTCACTAATAATCTTACTTCTTCATCCCACCACTCACTACCCTTTCTAATCAACCCACATCCCACTCTTCTCATGCCACAAGCATCTTTTGCGCAATCCATCACTGCTTCCCTAAATACATCCCATTCCTCCCCCACTCCCCTTACTTCCATTGTTCTCACCTTTTTCCATTCTGTACTCAGTCTCTCCTGGTACTTCCTCACACAAGTCTCCTTCCCAAGCTCACTTACTCTCACCACCCTCTTCACCCCAACATTCACTTTTCTTTTCTGAAAACCCATACAAATCTTCACCTTAGCCTCCATAAGATAATGATTAGACATCCCTCCAGTTGCACCTCTCAGCACATTAACATCCAAAAGTCTCTCTTTCGCACGCCTGTCAATTAACACGTAATCCATTAACACTTTCTGGCCATCTCTCCTTACGTATACTTATGTATATCTCGCTTTTTAAACCAGGTATTCCCAATCACTAGTCCTTTTTCAGCACATAAATCTACAAGCTCTTCACCATTTCCGTTTACAACACTGAACACCCCATGTATACCAATTATTCCATCAACTGCCACATTACTCACCTTTGCATTCAAATCACCCATCACTATAACCCGGTCTCGTGCATCAAAACCAGTAACACACTCATTCAGCTGCTCCCAAAACACTTGCGTCTCACGATCTTTCTTCTCATGCCCAGGTGCATTTGCACGAATAATCACCCATATATCTCCATCAACTTTCAGTTTTACCCATATTAATCGAGAATTTACTTTCTTACATTCTATCACATACTCCCACAACTGTTTCAGGAGTAGTGCTACTCCTTCCCTTGTTCTTGTCCTCTCATTAACCCCTGACTTAACTCCCAAGACATTCCCAAACCACTCTTCCCTTTTACCCTTGAGCTTCGTTTCACTCAGAGCCAAAATATCCAGGTTCCTTTCCTCAAATATACTATCTATCTCTCCTTTTCTCACATCTTGGTTACATCCACACACATTTAGACACCCCAGTCTAAGCCTTCGAGGAGGATGAGCACTCCCCGCGTGACTCCTTCTTCTGTTTCCCATTTCAGAAACTTAAAAATACAAGGAGGGGAGGATTTCTGGCCCCCCGCTCCCGTCCCCTGTAGTCGCCTTCTACGACACGCGAGGAATGCTTGGGAAGTATTCTTTCACCCCTATCCCCAGGGATAATATATATATATATATATATATATATATATATATATATATATATATATATATATATATATATATATACATATACATATAGAGCAAGGTTATTAGGTACAGTAGGGTTGAGGGTCAAGTCAATTGGGAGGTAAGTTTGAATGGAGAAAAACTGGAGGAAGTAAAGTGTTTTAGATATCTGGGAGTGGATCTGGCAGCGGATGGAACCATGGAAGCGGAAGTGAATCATAGGGTGGGGGAGGGGGCGAAAATCCTGGGAGCCTTGAAGAATGTGTGGAAGTCGAGAACATTATCTCGGAAAGCAAAAATGGGTATATTTGAAGGAATAGTGGTTCCAACAATGTTGTATGATTGTGAGGCATGTGCTATGGATAGAGTTGTGCGCAGGAGGGTGGATGTGCTGGAAATGAGATGTTTGAGGACAATGTGTGGTGTGAGGTGGTTTGATCGAGTAAGTAATGTAAGGGTAAGAGAGATGTGTGGAAATAAAAAGAGCGTGGTTGAGAGAGCAGAAGAGGGTGTTTTGAAATGGTTTGGGCACATGGAGAGAATGAGTGAGGAAAGATTGACCAAGAGGATATATGTGTCGGAGGTGGAGGGAACGAGGAGAAGTGGGAGACCAAATTGGAGGTGGAAAGATGGAGTGAAAAAGATTTTGTGTGATCGGGGCCTGAACATGCAGGAGGGTGAAAGGAGGGCAAGGAATAGAGTGAATTGGATCGATGTGGTATACCGGGGTTGACGTGCTGTCAGTGGATTGAATCAAGGCATGTGAAGCGTCTGGGGTAAACCATGGAAAGTTGTGTGGGGCCTGGATGTGGAAAGGGAGCTGTGGTTTCGGGCATTATTGCATGACAGCTAGAGACTGAGTGTGAACGAATGGGGCCTTTGTTGTCTTTTCCTAGTGCTACCTCGCACACATGAGGGGGTTAGGGGATGGTATTCCACGTGTGGCGATGGGAATGAATAATAAAGGCAGACAGTGTGAATTGTGTGTGTGGGTATATATGTATGTGTCTGTGTGTGTATATATATGTGTACATTGAGATGTATAGGTATGTATATTTGCGTGTGTTGACGTGTATGTATATACATTGTGTATGGGGGTGGGTTGGGCCATTTCTTTTGTCTGTTTCCTTGCGCTACCTCGCAAACGCGGGAGACAGCGACAAAGCAAAAAAGAAAAAAAGAAAATATATATATATATATATATATATATATATATATATATATATATATATACACATACTTGTTATCACCTCCCCATTTGCGCCCTTCACTGAAGTTCCCATTTGCTCCCTTGTCTTACGCACTTTATTTACCTCCTTCCAGAACATCTTTTTATTCTCCCTAAAATTTAATGATACTCTCTCACCCCAAGTCTCATTTGCCCTTTTTTTAACCTCTTGCACCTTTCTCTTGACCTCCTGTCTCTTTCTTTTATACATCTCCCACTCAATTGCATTTTTTCCCTGCAAAAATCGTCCAAATGCCTGTCTCTTCTCTTTCACTAATACTCTTACTTCTTCATCCCACCACTCACTACCCTTTCGAATCAACCCACCTCCCACTCTTCTCATGCCACAAGCATCTTTTGCGCAATCCATCACTGATTCCCTAAATACATCCCATTCCTCCCCCACTCCCCTTAATTCCATTGTTCTCACCTTTTTCCATTCTGTACTCAGTCTCTTCTGGTACTTCCTCACACAGGTCTCCTTCCCAAGCTCACTTACTCTCACCACCCTCTTCACCCCAACATTCACTCTTCTTTTCTAAAAACCCATACAAATCTTCACCTTAGCCTCCACAAGATAATGATCAGACATCCCTCCAGTTGCACCTCTCAGCACATTAACATCCAAAAGTCTCTCTTTCGCACGCCTGTCAATTAACACTTAATCCAATAACGCTCTCTGGCCATCTCTCCTACTTACATAAGTATACTTATGTATATCTCGATTTTTAAACCAGGTATTCCCAATCATCAGTCCTTTTTCAGCACATAAATCTACAAGCTCTTCACCATTTCCATTTACAACACTGAACACCCCATGTATACCAATTATTCCCTCAACTGCCACATTACTCACCTTTGCATTCAAATCACCCATCACTATAACCCGGTCTCGTGCATCAAAACCACTAACACACTCATTCAGCTGCTCCCAAAACACTTGCCTCTCATGATCTTTCTTCTCATGCCCAGGTGCATATGCACCAATAATCACCCATATATCTCCATCAACTTTCAGTTTTACCCATATTAATCGAGAATTTACTTTCTTACATTCTATCACATACTCCCACAACTCCTGTTTCAGGAGTATTGCTACTCCTTCCCTTGCTCTTGTCCTCTCACTAACCCCTGACTTTACTCCCCAAACATTCCCAAACCACTCTTCCCCTTTACCCTTGAGCTTCGTTTCACCCAGAGCCAAAACATCCAGGTTCCTTTCCTCAAACATACTACCTATCTCTCCTTTTTTCACATCTTGGTTACATCCACACACATTTAGGATCCCCACTCTGAGTCTTCGAGAAGGATGAGCACTCCCCGCGTGACTCCTTCTTCTGTTTCCCATTTTAGAAAGTAAATACAAGGAAGGGAGGATTTCTGGCCCCCCGCTCCCGTCCCCTCTAGTCGCTTTCTACGACACGCGAGGAATACGTGGGAAGTATTCTTTCACCCCTATCCCCAGGGATAATATACATATATATATACATATACACATACACACACATACACATACATACGCACATATACACACACACACACATACATATATATACATATGAAAAATGTAAGAAACAATTTAGAAAACTGAAACTTCTAGCTTGAAATGAATGAAAAAATGAATGTCACATAATGGTTCAACCTCTGGCTATGGAAAAAGGAAATGTATAATTTATTTACACAAACGTCAATAGTAGTTCTCATCAATTTAACCATGTGTTTGATGATAGAGTGGCAGATATAGGGTGTTTTGGTCGAGGTGGTGTGCAAAGTGAGAGGGTTAGGGAAAATGATTTGTTAAACAGAGAAGAGGTAGTGAAAGCTTTGCGGAAGATGAAAGCCGGCAAGGCAGCAGGTTTGGATGGTATTGCAGTGGAATTTATTAAAAAAGGGGGTGACTGTATTGTTGACTGGTTGGTAAGGTTATTTAATGTATGTATGACTCATGGTGAGGTGCCTGAGGATTGGCGGAATGCGTGCATAGTGCCATTGTACAAAGGCAAAGGGGATAAGAGTGAGTGCTCAAATTACAGAGGTATAAGTTTGTTGAGTATTCCTGGTAAATTATTTGGGAGGGTATTGATTGAGAGGGTGAAGGCATGTACAGAGCATCAGATTGGGGAAGAGCAGTGTGGTTTCAGAAGTGGTAGAGGATGTGTGGATCAGGTGTTTGCTTTGAAGAATGTATGTGAGAAATACTTAGAAAAGCAAATGGATTTGTATGTAGCATTTATGGATCTGGAGAAGGCATATGATAGAGTTGATAGAGATGCTCTGAGGAAGGTATTAAGAATATATGGTTTGAGAGGCAAGTTGTTAGAAGCAGTGAAAAGTTTTTATCGAGGATGTAAGGCATGTGTACGTGTAGGAAGAGAGGAAAGTGATTGGTTCTCAGTGAATGTAGGTTTGCGGCAGGGGTGTGTGATGTCTCCATGGTTGTTTAATTTGTTTATGGATGGGGTTGTTATTGAGGTGAATGCAAGAGTTTTGGAAAGAGGGGCAAGTATGAAGTCTGTCGGGGATGAGAGAGCTTGGGAAGTGAGTCAGTTGTTGTTCGCTGATGATACAGCGGTGGTGGCTGATTCATGTGAGAAACTGCAGAAGCTGGTGACTGAGTTTGGTAAAGTGTGTGAAAGAAGAAAGTTAAGAGTAAATGTGAATAAGAGCAAGGTTATTAGGTACAGTAGGGTTGAGGGTCAAGTCAATTGGGAGGTAAGTTTGAATGGAGAAAAACTGGAGGAAGTAAAGTGTTTTAGATATCTGGGAGTGGATCTGGCAGCGGATGGAACCATGGAAGCGGAAGTTTATCATAGGGTGGGGGAGGGGCGAAAATTCTGGGAGCCTTAAAGAATGTTTGGAAGTCGAGAACATTATCTCGGAAAGCAAAAATGGGTATGTTTGAAGGAATAGTGGTTCCAACAATGTTGTATGGTTGCGATGCTTGGGCTATGGATAGAGTTGTGCGCAGGAGGATGGATGTGCTGGAAATGAGATGTTTGAGGACAATATGTGGTGTGAGGTGGTTTGATCGAGTAAGTAACGTAAGGGTAAGAGAGATTTGTGGAAATAAAAAGAGCGTGGTTGAGAGAGCAGAAGAGGGTGTTTTGAAATGGTTTGGGCACATGGAGAGAATGAGTGAGGAAAGATTGACCAAGAGGATATATGTGTCGAAGGTGGAGGGAACGAGGAGAAGTGGGAGACCAAATTGGAGGTGGAAAGATGGAGTGAAAAAGATTTTGTGTGATCGGGGCCTGAACATGCAGGAGGGTGAAAGGAGGGCAAGGAATAGAGTGAATTGGATCGATGTGGTATACCGGGGTTGACGTGCTGTCAGTGGGTTGAATCAGGGCATGTGAAGCGTCCGGGGTAAACCATGGAAAGCTGTGTAGGTATGTATATTTGCGTGTGTGGACGTATGTATATACATGTGTATGGGTGTGGGTTGGGCCATTTCTTTCGTCTGTTTCCTTGCGCTACCTCGCAAACGCGGGAGACAGCGACAAAGAAAAAAAAAAAAGTATATATATATATATATATATATATATATATATATGTATATATATATTTATATATATAAATATATATATATATATATATATATATATATATATATATATATATATATATATATATATATATATATATATATAAATATATATAAATATATATATATATATATATATATATATATATATATATATATATATATATATATATATATCATTATTACTATGCCTTGTCGCTGTCTTCCGCGCTAGCGAGGTAGCGCAAGGAAACAGACGAAAGAATGGCCCTACCCACCCACGTACACATGTATACACATACACGTCCACACACACACATATACATACCTATACATTTCAACGTATAGATATACATATATACACAAACATATACATATATAAACATGTATATAATTCATACTTGCTGCCTTTATTCATTTCCGTCGCCACCCCGCCACAGGTGAAAAGACAACCCCCTCCCCCCGCATGCGCGCGAGGTAGCGCTAGGAAAGGACAACAAAGGCCACATTCGTTCACACTCAGTCTCGAGCTATCATGTATAATGCACCGAAACCACAGCTCCCGTTCCACATCCAGGCCTCGCTAAACTTTCCATGGTTTACCCCAGACGCTTCACATGCCCTGGTTCAATCCATTGACAGCACGTCGACTCCAGTATGCCACATCATTCCAATTCACTCTATTCCTTGCACGCCATTCACCTTCCTGCATGTTCAGGCCCCGATCGCTCAAAATCTTTTTCATTCCATGTTTCCATATCCAATATGGTCATCCATTTCTCCTCGTTCCCTCCACCTCTGACACACATATCCTATTTGTCAATCTTTCCTCACTCATTCTCTCCATGTGACCAAACAATTTCAATACACCCTCTTCTGCTCTCTCAACCACACTCTTTCTATTACCACACATCTCTCTTACCCTTTCATTACTTACTCGATCAAACCACCTCACACCACATATTGTCCTCAAACATCTCATATCCAGCACATCCATCCTCCTCCGCACGAATCTATCTATTGCCCACGCCTCGCAACCATATAACATTGTTAGAACCACTATTGCTTGAAACATACCCATTTTTGCTTTCCGAGATAATGTTCTCTCCTCCCACACATTTTTCAACGATCCTAGAACTTTCGCCCCTTCCCCCACCCTGTGACTCACTTCCGCTTCCATGGTTCCATCCGCTGGAAAATCCACTCCCAGATATCTAAAACACTTCACTTCCTCCAGTTTTTCTCCATTCAAACTTACCTCCCAATTAACGTGTCCCTCAACCCTACTGTACCTAATAACCTTGCTCTTATTCACATTTAATCTCAGCATTCTTCTTTCACACACTTTACCAAACTCAGTCACCAGCTTCTGCAGTTTCTCACCCGAATCAGCCACCAGCCCTGTATCATCAGCGAACAACAACTGACTCACTTCTCAAGCTCTCTCATCCACAACAGACTGCATACTTGCCTCTCTCTCCAAAACTTTTGCATTCACTTCCCTAACAACCCCATCCATAAACAAATTAAAAAACCATGGAGATATCACCTACCCCTGTCGCAATCACTTTCCTCTCTTCCTACTCGTACACATGTCTTACATCCTCGATAGAAAGTATTCACTTCTTCTAACAACTTGCCTCCCACACCATATATTCTTAATACCTTCAATACCTTCAACTCTATCATATGCCATCTCCACAGAAGCATCTCTATCAACTCTATTATATGCCTTCTCCAGATCCATAAATGCTGCATACAAATCCATTTGTTTTTCTAAGTATTTCTCACATACATTCTTCAAAGCAAATACTTGATCCACACTTCCTCTACCACTTCGGAAACCACACTGCTCTTCCCCAATCTGATGCTCTGTACATGCCTTCACCCTCTCAATCAATACCCTCCCATATAATTTCCCAGGAATACTCAACAAACTTATACCTCTGTAATTTGAGCACTCACCTTTATCCCCTCTGCCTTTGTACAATGGCACTATGCATGCATTCCGCCAATCCTCAGGCATCTCATCATGAGTCATAAATACATTAAATATCCTTACCAACCAGGCAACAACATATATGTCCCTGTGATTGGGGAGAAAGAATACCTCCAACGTATTCCTAGTGTGTTGTAAAAAGCGACTAAAAGGGATGGGAGTGGGGGGCTGGAAACTCCGTCCTTGTATTTAAGTTTCTAAAAAGAGAAACAGAAGGAGTCATGCGGGGAGTGCTCATCTTCCTAGAAGGCTCAGATTGGGATGTGTAAATGTGTGTGGATGTAACCAAGATGAGAAGAAAAGGAGCGATAGGTAGTATGAGGAAAGAAGCCTGGATGTTTTAGCTGAGTGAAACGAAGCTCAAGGGTACAGGGAAAGTGGTTCGGAAGTCTTAGGAGTAAAGTCGGGGGTTGGTGAGAGTGAGAGAGTAAGAGAATGAGTGCAAGAAAGTAAATTCTAGATTGCTTTGGGTAAAACTGAAAGTGAATGGAGAGAGATGGTTGATTATTGATGACTATGCACTTGGTCATGACAAGAAGGATCATGAAAGGCAAGTGTTTTGGGAGCAGCTGACTGTGTTAGCAGTTTTGATGCACGAGACCGGGTTATAGTGATGGGTGATTTAAATGCAGAGGTGAGTAATGTGGCAGTTGAGGGAATAATTGGTGTACATGGGGTGTTCATGTGTTGTAAATGGAAATGGTGAAGAGCTTGTGGATTTGTGTGCTGAAAAAGGACTGGTGATTGGGAATACCTGGTTTAAAAAGAGAGATATACATACGTATACGTATGCGAGTAGGAGAGATGGCCAACGGGCATTATTGGACCACGTGTTAATTGATAGGAGTGTAAGAGAGAGACTTTTGGATATTAATGTGCTGAGAAGGGCAGCTGGAGGGATGTCTGATCACTATCTTGTGGAGGTGAGAGTGAAGATTTGTAGAGGTTTCCGAGAAAGTATGAGTGAATGTTGGGGAGAAGATAGTGGTGAGAGTAAGTGAGCTTGGAAAGGGGATTTGGGTAAGGAGGTACCAGGAGAGATTGAGTGTAGAATGGCAAAAGGTGAGAGCAAATGAAGTGAAGGGAGTAGGTAAGAAATGGGGTGTATTTAGGGAAGCAGTGATGGCTTGCACAAACAATGCATGTGGCATGAGAAAGGTGGGAGGTGGGAACATTAGAGAGGGTAGTGATCAATGGGATGAAGAAGTAAGGATGTCAGTGAAAGGGAAAAGAGAGGAGTTTGGGTGATGCTTGCAGGTAAGTAGTGCTAATGACTGGAAGATGTATAATGTATAAAAGAAAGCGGCAGTAGGTTAAGAAAAAGGTATAAGAGGTGAAAAAGAGAGCAAGTGAACGTTTGGGAGAGAAAGAGTATCATTAAATCTTAATGAAAATAAAAAGATTTCTGGAAAGAGGTAAATAAATTGCGTAAGACAAGAGAACAAAATGGAACATCGGTGAAGTGAGCAAGTTGGGAGGTATAACAAGTAGTAATGAAATAAGAAAGAGATGGAGTGAGTATTTTGAAGGTCTGTTGAATGTGTTTGATGATAGAGTGGCAGACAGAGGGTGTTTTGGTAGGGATGGTGTGCGAAGTGAGAGGGTTAGGGAGAATGCTTTGGTTCAGGGGAAAAGGTAGTGAAAGCTTTGCGGAAGATGAGATCCGGCAAGGCGGCGGGTTTGGATGGTATTGCAGTGGAATTTATCAAAACAAGGGGCGAGTGTGTTGTTGATTGGTTGGTAAGGATATTCAATGCATGTGTGGATCATGGTGAAGTGCCTGAGGATTGACGGAATGCATGCAGAGTACCATTGTACCTCGCTGGAGGGAGGAGTTGTGGGGGGGGGGGGTGATAATGCTATTTCATGTGTGGCGGGGCGGCGACGAGAATGGATGAAGGCAGCAAGTATGAATCTGTACATGTGTATGTATGTATATGTCTGTGTATGTATATGTATGTATACATTGAAATGTATAGGCATGTATATGTGCGCGTGTGGGCGTTTATGAATATCCATGAATATCCATACGTATGTGGGTGGGTTGGGTCATTCTTTCGTTTGTTTCCTTGCGTTACTTCGCTCACGCGTGAGAAGGCGATTAAGTATAATAAAATGATAATAATAATGTTATGTAGAGTCGCGTAACAAAAACCAGGATACAATTAGCGACTTCTGGGAACAACTCTAGCAGTAAACACGAAGATGGTAGTGAAAAGTCATGACTGGAGGAGGAGTGTTTGTGTCATAGTCTGTGATTGGTCGACGTATCGCTGTCGCTGTCACTGTCATGTAGTCATATGATGGGTAGGGTTCTCTGTGTGAATACTCTATGTAATAGATGTGAATCATATATGTGTGTATCCTGTGTAACACGTTAGTATGATATCGATCTATTATTGATATTGATATGTAATAGGAGTTTTGGGTCATAGTTAGGGCACAGCGCAACCAAAAGTGTCTGTTGAGTGAACGACATCTGTCCAGGGTGTCGGTTCACTATGAGACCGAAGCCTCAAATGTGCTTTCGTGTACATGTTTTACGAACAGGTATACCACTGAAATACAGCGCTGCTGTTAAAAGTCTTTATCACTTAGTTACGTTCTCGGTAAATGCAAGGTGCCTCCCTTGAAGACGGAGAGTGCTTCATTAAGCACATACTCACTCATTATTTGTTACTTCCTTCATTTAAATGATAAAAAAATCTATGATGTTACTAAATTGATATTTGCTAGATCTATGATAAAAACATACTGTGGCCCTGATACTCAAAACATTCCTCTTAGGATCTATACTCTCACCCTACAACCTCTTCATCGAGTTAGCCTTACACCAACACTCACTTCCCAGCTAGCCTCACACCAGCACTCACCTCCTAGCTAGCCTCACGCCAGCACTCACCTCCCAGCTAGCCTCACACCAGCACTCGCCTCCCAGCTAGCCACACACCAGCACTCACCTCCCAGCTAGCCTCACGCCAGCACTCACCTCCCAGCTAGCGTCACACCGGCACTCGCCTCCCAGCTAGCCTCACACCAGCACTCACCTCCCAGCTAGCCTCACACCAGCACTCACCTCCTAGCTAGCCTCACACCAGCACTCACCTCCCAGCCTAGCCTCACACCAGCACTCACCTCCAAGCTAGCCTCACACCAGCACTCATCTCCCACCTAGCCTCACACGAGCACTTACCTCCCAGCTAGCCTCACACCAGCACTCACCTCCCAGCTAGCCTCACACCAGCACTCACCTCTAACTAGCCACACACGAGCACTCACCTCCCAGCTAGCCTCACATGAGCACTCACCTCCCAGCTAGACTCACACCAGCACTCACCTCCCAGCTAGCCTCACACTAGCACTCGCCTCCCAGCTAGCCTCACACCAGCACTCACATCCTAGCTAGCCTCACACCAGCACTCACCTCCCAGCTAGCCTCACACGAGCACTTACCTCCCAGCTAGCCTCACACCAGCACTCACCTCCCATCTAGCCTCACACGAGCACTCACCTCCCAGCTAGCCTCACATGAGCACTCACCTCCCAGCTAGCCTCACACCAGCACTCACCTCCCAGCTAGCCTCACACCAGCACTCACCTTCTAACTAGCCACACACGAGCACTCACCTCCCAGCTAGCCTCACATGAGCACTCACCTCCCAGCTAGACTCACACCAGCACTCACCTCCCAGCTAGCCTCACACTAGCACTCGCCTCCCAGCTAGCCTCACACCAGCACTCACATCCTAGCTAGCCTCACACCAGCACTCACCTCCCAGCTAGCCTCACACCAGCACTCACCTTCTAACTAGCCACACACGAGCACTCACCTCCCAGCTAGCCTCACATGAGCACTCACCTCCCAGCTAGCCTCACACCAGCACTCACCTCCCAGCTAGCCTCACACCAGCACTCACCTTCTAACTAGCCACACACGAGCACTCACCTCCCAGCTAGCCTCACATGAGCACTCACCTCCCAGCTAGACTCACACCAGCACTCACCTCCCAGCTAGACTCACACCAGCACTCACCTCCCAGCTAGCCTCACATGAGCACTCACCTCCCAGCTAGACTCATACCAGCACTCACCTCCCAGCTAGCCTCACACCAGCACTCACATCCTAGCTAGCCTCACACCAGCACTCACCTCCCAGCTAGCCTCACACCAGCACTCACCTCCCAGCTAGCCTCACACTAGCACTCACTTCCAACATTGTCTTCCGTAATCTCGTCCATCCTTCTATATTTACAATACAGATGGTACCTCACTTCGAGTTCAGTCACAAAATTTGCACGTTCAAGTAATGTTCTGACTATGTTATGTTGATAAAGCCGCAACCTGTCGCCCCTCAGTTGACATCAATGAATTCATAATGAACCCTTGTGTTGGCGAGTGTATTTTCAAGCTCGTGCAAATGACCGTACTCATATAGGTTAAGAGTTGCTTGATCCCTCACGCGTGTTAAGAGGTAGACACATTATCACAGTTAACTCCATAGAGATGATGGATTTGTTATGCTTTTACTCTTGATTTTAATTCATTTACACTTAAGAGTTAACACTTTTGCTGCGGGGGATTCCCTTTATCATGAGCAAAATCATGTAGTGACAGAGTAAAATAGTTTGGTGTCAGCTGGAGTAAAATACTAACGTCACGTGCCATGCTGCTCTTAGCATTCTCTTCCCTCTTTTGTCCTCCCTCTTGTTACTACCTTCATAACTTTAAGGGCCAAGTCTATAAATATTTCAGAAGCACTAACTAACTTTCTCCTCTTTTCACTGTTTCGTCCTTAATTTTCTTTTTTTTTTTCACCCGATAATGGCCTCAAGAGTTGGGTAGGATTGCTCGTGCTGTGTCGTTTACTGTGAAAAAAAAAAAAAGTATTGACGTATGCTTGGGAAAGTTACTGAGACTTAAATAATTGCGTTCTGCACACATAGTGGCCTGTCAAGGAAAAAGTGAATATGTTAAGCATTAGGCTGACTTAAAGTGACACATGGTTTGTAGTTTGCTCTGTATTACATCGGACAATGTCACTCGTATGAAATACCACAAAAATGGTAAAGTTGTAGCTTCAACTGGATGAGGTATTCTTAAGGTCTTAATGAAAACGGCAAACCGTTTAGTATATATTAATATGCTTCACGGCAGACGATTTTACTGATGACCGAGAACACTCCGCCCTCAAGAAGGGTTATCCATGGAATAAAGAAGATGAGGTCATCAGTAGACAGTGTGAATTGTGTGCATGGGTATATATGTATATGTCTGTGTGTGTATATATATGTGTACATTGAGATGTATAGGTATGTATATTTGCGTGTGTGGACGTGTATGTATATACATGTGTATGGGGGTGGGTTGGGCCATTTCTTCCGTCTGTTTCCTTGCGCTACCTCGCTAACGCGGGAGACAGCGACAAAGTAAAATAATATAAATAAATATAATATTTAACGTGACGACTTCTTCTCCATCCAGCTTTATTTCTCGAAAATGTTTTATTTTTCATGCAGACTCAGGCTCTAAGTGATAATTAAGACCATGGCGTCTCCTCATGTTTGATTATGTTGTCTATGTTGATGGAAATGACATCCAAGGTTGTGCAGCATTACTATGCTTCTCTAACGAGAGATCACATCTTTACACACCGTAACAGGTTTATTTCAAGCTAACAACTGGTCTCCACTCATCAAGCAGACTGAATGATTCAGTGGTCGTCACCTGAGGGCAGCATTGGCGCAGTGGAAGCGCAAAATGGATATACATGATGAATAAGTTGGAATGATAGCCTTCCCGAACTGGTTACATTCATAATGTATGATTAATAAAAACGTTGAACAGTCGTTTACATGAAATGATGCGGATAACATGTAACCAATAAATTCAACAATATTCCACAAACTTAACTTTTAGAGTGATCAGTCCTCTGCGCCAACATTGTATTCACGCTATGACTTGGCTATATTATCACAATATTGGTTTCTGATTTCTTATGGTGCAGTTTACCTCAGAATATCGAGTCTTACGACCTTCTTTAACTTTTCCTAGGTAGCTACAGTTCAACGTTTGCTCTCCTTTGCATTTATCAGTGTGGTAAACACTGTAGAGGGGAAGTTTTTCCTATATAAATCTGTGCTGCTCCAAATATGACAAGCAGATATCAATGAAAAACACTCATACATACATACATACTAAAACATGCAGGCAGACTCTGTCAACCTCTCAAGCTGACAGTTCAGATCCATACTCATTCGCTAGTCCAGCCTCAGCCCATCTCATTTGCTCCTGCAATCGTTCGGGAACAGAGGATCTCCTACTCCCTCTTGGCATGCACTACCAGTTGATCCCATGTTCGTTCCTGTGCTGACTCCCACACATTAACAACATTTGCCCGTATGTTCTCAATGGGATTGAGATCACTTGCTTTGCTTGGCCATTCGAGGAGTTCAACATTGATCTTGGAACCAGCGTCTGACGATCCTGGCCTTGTGTATGGGCCAGTATGTCCTACATAAAGATGATCCTTTCCGGGTAGGGTAGATTGTAGGTCCGCACCGAGCGGAGGATGACTTCTTCACTTCTTCAAGTATTTCTATATACTTGTTTGCAGTGGAACGTCACTCTATGTCAACCAGTTCACCTACCCAGTGCAGGTAGATCCAGCCCCACATACTGACAGTGACGTGATCGCTCCTGGCCACCTCATAGATGTTGCAACGTGCTTAACTGGTTCAATATTTTTTTCATATATATTATTCTGTTATTCAGTATACATTTATGATACATAAACGAGAAGAAACTGGTGAACCGATGGACAACAAGTAGGAGAGACTTTTTTTACTGGCATTCACTGCATTTTATAATATTTACGTGTCCTGTAGCCAACGTAGGTGTAGAGAAGGGTAGGGACAAGATCGAAAAGATAAGCAGTGCAAAAATTTAAAAAGAAATTTTAGTAACCGTAAGCACTACGTGGCGATAGATAACGTAATGGATAAAGTCATATCCTAGTAGACGTAAGCAAAGGAAGAAATGAATAATTGTGAAATCCTAAAGTAATTTTGTAGTCTCTGCTATACATATCCTACTAACTTAGTCTTATCTTTCATTATTTCTGCTCCATCAATGAACTTTCCCAAATGATGATGAAAAGGAAGACTTTTCATGTCTCCAGATGACACTCACCCAGATGTCCAATACCCTCGTCTGCATACTGTTGGGCAAAGCAAAGTCTGTTCTCTGTATCTTCCACTTACCTTTTCTTTGATAGCAGACGTCCGATGGCGTATGTCAGACTCGTGTAGCTTCCTCCTCACCGTCCTTGGAGTAACGTCGAGTCTTACCAGTTTCCTAATGGCGACAGTATTCGTGAAGGGGTTTGCTGTAGCTGCTCCACGTATAGCTTCAGCCTGAGCTGGTGTAGTTTCTCTGGGGCGTCCTGACTTTGGCCGATCATCGAGATGTTTCTCCGCATCCCATGTTCTTAACCACTGACACACTGTTGTGCGAGATATCCCCAGTTCCCGTGATATCTCTGATGGCGTCAGGTCAGAGTCTCTAATGCCTACGATGCGTTCGTATTGAGCAATCCTCGTCGAGTTCATTTTGACAGATGGTGACGTGGTGCGTGAAGCGAATGTTGGCAGAACGCCGGCCGAAGTTCAAACAATACCTCGGCTTCGAATATTACATGCTTCGGAACAGTAAACGAGATAAATGGTTCGATCCAAACGCCTGATGAATGCCACCGACTCCACGAATACTTCCAGCTGCGTAGTGCCTTAACTATAAGTCATCTTACCAAACATAATGAATC
>NC_092231.1:35601285-35651285 GCF_036320965.1 Panulirus ornatus | reverse complement strand
TCATTCTATATTCTTATACAATCGCCCATGCACACCCACATAATCGCCCATGCACACCCACACAATCGCCCATGCACACCCACACAATCGCCCATGCACACCCACACAATCGGCCAAGCACACCCACACATACTCAGTAAAGTTACTGATCCAAGATGCCACGTACCCGTTTGAACAATGCTACATACCCCCAGGGGTACACGTACCTCAATTTGGACAACACTGTGAATCTAGAGCACACTCCATACGCTCTTCCACATTGCGTTCTGTCAGTTCAGGTGTTTAGGCAGGTCTATGTCCCTGCATGCGGGCCACTGGTGTGCTGTAATCTGTTTCTGATAGTTTGTGACGTGCACCTGATGTTGTGTTGTGCAAGTATGATGGTAGTTATGGGGTATAAGGGTCATCACTGGTGTCAGTTGTGATGGTCTTGTCTTGGTTAGCTGTTGTGCAGCGCGGCCGGCCGACCACTCCGTCCGTGGTGCCAGTGTCAGCCAGCGTGCCTCCTGATCCAGCGGGCTATTGCCTGTGTGATTGGAAATACCAAGGCGTCGTGCTATCTCCTCATTGGTAAGGCCTACGAGGTGAGGGGCGATGCTGCTGCTTCCTCGTATTGCCCGTAATGTCACCATGGTGTTCGTCAATCCCATGGCCAGGTAGGCCGCTTGACAACAACGAATTGTAGCGTGAATCAGATACTGTTTCGTTTTCGTCACGAATCATCACATGGCACGCTATGATGATCACAGTTGTTACGTTATCAGCTAAGGCAGATATAATATAGAAATGCGGGAAATCAGGTTTCCATTATTGATGTCATTATAAAACACCCATACTTATATGCAAATGATTTTAATACAGCATCATAGTAAATAATGCTGTATTCGAAGCGAATCAAGTGAAACCAGTTCAAGAAACTATGCCACGTTAGATCCCGATTTGATCACTCATTCCTTTTGGCTATCAAATTATTATCTAAGATATATTGATGTAAGTTGGGGTGACACATGACGGTTGTGGTTATACATATACGATCACATTTCATCCTATTTCACTACATATGTAGGATATGGTGGTATACTGCAGCAGGTGTGGTATTTAACATGTAATGAGAAGCGATAGAGGTGCCACTGACAGCCAGGAATACCACCTCAGCCATAGCTACTGGCTGTGTGGTTGTGTGTTCGTTCCCAGAAACATCATGACCAGGTGGCAGGTACTTTTTTGGGAGACTGTACGTACGTCGAGTCTTAATGACTATATAAACCTCGATAACCATTTAATCTAGTTTTAAATTCCTTTCTGTGTCATTTGATTGGTACAGCCTCTAGAGTAACTGCTCCATGTAAGCTACTTGTTCTCTAAATAGAACAAAGTGTTGTATTCTGTATGATACGTGTATGTGTGTAGTACCAGTTATTGACGTTATCTGTACAGTCTAATTGCCCTCATCTTAACACCCATAATTATCTCTTCCTACTAACGATCTTCCTGGTCCATTAATTTCAATTAAGAATTCATAAACATTCTTTAAAAGCACGAGTGGTGGCTCGCGAGCCGTGGCCTCGCGCGTCATTTTCTGTTGAATAATGCAGGGGGAATTCTTAAAGACCCGGTAGATAATTGAACAAACATGTGGGTAATTATCTTCTCTTCTTCTCCCTCGAAGGTAGAGAGAGAGAAACGGTTCAACCTTAATCATACGATTTATGTCGACATCCAAGTTTCTTATCTTTCTAAATGACAATATAATAGAAGGGTAGGTTTTTTTTTCCCCTTTTGTACACAATGTTATATTCAGCTTGAACTGCTTCCAGGGCTTCTCTTGCCTGTAGAAGGGCAGGAGGTTGTGGAGCTTTATGGAAATTGAGAAATGATGATTATGGCAAGTAGGAGAACTGATAACGAATTATCTTTAGCTGAGCTGGCTGAATGGAGTGGCCAGTCCAAGACTCGAACCCTGGTGTGTCCACGCGTCATTCATATAATCAGCGATGCTAACCACTATACAATGGAGGCTTCATATTATATAATTCTGTCTCGAAAGACTTACTTTTTTCGCATATATGATGACGCTCTTTATATTTCATGTGTGTGTGTATGTGAGAGTGTATATTTTTGTTTGCTTTTGTGTGTTCGTTTGTATAGGGTGTGTTTGACCCTGTGATGGGCTTCATTGTATAAAAGTATAAGTATTGTATAAAAGTGCATCGCATACATCATCTTGCTGGCTTAAGTGTGAAGAATAGAATGAAAAAAGATCGATTCTATGGTCGAACATGTTGATAGTAGTTTAGACATGGATCGCTAACCCAGTCTACAGATATAGAACTTAAACCATCTTGGATATGTGGTCCCTTTAACATATTACCTCCTTACACATTTCTAATATTTTGGCTAAACATGAACATTGTTCTTAAGAGACGTGATGGGCTGTAGAAGTCTTCAGCACTTAAGGACAGTAATTTAGATATATATCTTTTGTGATATTGAGTTAGCAGATTGCGAGAGGTCATAGATAACTATCTGTGTACTATCAGCTGCTCTCACTGGTACATCATTTCATCTTTCATATAAATTGAGTAGCCCTCGTCACTCGCATGATATCCTTTCATATACATTCCTATAACTATATTGTTGTGTACCTCACAGTACTGTAGTAATGTGCAGGAGAATTCCTTTGTAATTTCGCTAACAAATTAGACAATTTGCACGGCTGAACTTGCTAGGATTTTTCAGTCGTATCCGAAAACACGCTTTGAAAAAAAAAAAACGCTAATTGATGTTAAAATATTAACACTAATCATAACTGACGCAAAACTCTCCTGTCACTTTTTAAGGTATAAATGGTGGCTATATCTGCAGGTGGACAGCCTTATTGCTGAGGCTAATTCACTCCTACTGTGATGACAAGAACAAGTCTAGTATGATACCGCATTGCGTGATGAGATGACAAGGCAAATGAAGGAAAAAAGTACATGGAAAATGGACAAGACTTGGGTGGAGGAGAGAGAGAGAGAGAGAGAGAGAGAGAGAGAGAGAGAGAGAGAGAGAGAGAGAGAGAGAGAGAGAGAGAGAGAGCTGTGGTGGCGAAGAGGGCTTTAGGAACATGGAAAATTTGGTCCTTTACCAGAAATTGGACGAAGGCATTGGCTCCTCCCTATACAGAGGTGAAAAGAGGGCAAATAAAGCGATCTAAGAACCACTAAACAAAGGGGCCGAGCTGAGGAAGAAGCAAAGTGATGAACACTGCATTGACAGAGAGACTTGAATTCTAAGCGAAATACATTCCATTTTACCCTCCCACTCACGTGTGGGGCGTTGGTCGCATCTGTTCCTATACACTCACTTCGCAATGCCTCTACAACACGTCAATAACTTAGGGTAAGGCATAATGGGAAGACTTAGAAGTGCTGAGTATCCATTAGAATTTTCCAAGAACGAGTCGCACATGAGCTAAACGGAAATACGAAATTGGTGGCCATTTACCTTCTCAACATTAAGGAAGGAATGTCAGGGTGAGGCCTGCCGGAGCAATGTCACTCCCGGGTAATTCCTGAAGGAGGGTCTTGTGGCTCAGCTGTTATATCTTAACACCCATCGAGCGTACTATACCCTCACGCTGGGAAAGGATCGAAGAATGGACAAGATAGAATGTTCAGACGATAAGACCCAAACTCATACTTCCTTTCCTTTAAGACAAATCGTAATTGAAGGAAGTCAAAGTACCACAAGAACACAGGTCATTCGTCGCACTACATTGGTCTGAAGGACACTGAAGAACCTGTTCTTAATTGATCACATTCAGTGCGAATGCGATGTCTTTGACATTCATCAATGCACGTGTAAGGGCGACGCTCAGAGCAGATTTTAAAGAACTTCAACTTGTTCTTTTATCAATAAAAAGTTATGATAGAATTGTACAAGTCTAACAGTAAGACATTCAGATAGAGCGAGACCATAAGAAGCACGAGAGATCTAGACTGAATCAATTCTTACGTGACAATTTGCTATGAAGGCAAGACCTGGTCACCTGGTGTATTTTCGTGAGGAATAAAAAATTGGATGCAAAGGAACGAAAATGTATTCATCTATTTATTTTCTTCAGAAGAGGGTAAGGGAAAATGTGTGAGTTGCTTACGCGACGTTCTTAAAATATTCATCTTTAACTTAGAGGAGAAATCAGGGTAGACGAGGGCTGACGCCGGCTCTGGGTGACGTTGGTGCAGTACGACCTCTCAGCGCCGCCAGGGAGGTGGATGGGGTGGGGGTGAAGGGGTCTCTCTCTCTCTCTCTCTCTCTCTCTCTCTCTCTCTCTCTCTCTCTCTCTCTCTCTCTCTCTCTCTCTCTCTCTCTCTTGTGAGCGAAAGACTGCTAACAAGAATGCTAATCTCTATAAGATTTTTTTACTTTATTTTTGTACCACATGATTTCTATCATGTCCTCACTTTGTTAATATTTCTGAACTTTCTCCATCCACCCTCCGCCGCCAGCCCAACCCCTCGAAGCACCAAGGTTTCGAGGTATTCTTGCTAAGTTTCCCACCCTCCTCCCCAAACCCTCTCTATGGGCCGAGGAAAAATCCCCAGACGACAAGAATATTCAGACATATTTGTATAAGGAAAAAGAAAACGTGTACCGAGATACACGAACAGGAAGAAACTGATCAAGTATTTACGTAGAGGAACTTCGGCGTGAAGCCAGGGGATAACTCCCTGCCCAGTACACCATATTCCTTACTGCCATAATTGACACACAGGGCGTGTACCCTGACACAAAGACCCCTGACACAAAGCTTGTGACCCCTGACACAAAGCATGTGACCCCTGACACAAAGCTTGTGACCCCTGACACAAAGCATGTGACCCCTGACACAAAGCTTGTGAACCCTGACACAAAGCTTGTGACCCCTGACACAAAGCTTGTGACCCCTGACACAAAGCTTGTGAGCCCTGACACAAAGCTTGTGAACCCTGACACAAAGCTTGCGACCCCTGACACAAAGCTTGCGACCCCTGACACAAAGCTTGTGACCCCTGACACAAAGCTTGTGACCCCTGACACAAAGCTTGTGACCCCTGACACAAAGCTTGCGACCCCTGACACAAAGCTTGTGAGCCCTGACACAAAGCTTGTGACCCCTGACACAAAGCTTGTGACCCCTGACACAAAGCTTGTGACCCCTGACACAAAGCTTGTGAACCCTGACACAAAGCTTGTGACCCCTGACACAAAGCTTGTGACCCCTGACACAAAGCTTGTGACCCCTGACACAAAGCTTGTGACCCCTGACACAAAGCTTGTGACCCCTGACACAAAGCTTGTGACCCCTGACACAAAGCTTGTGACCCCTGACACAAAGCTTGTGAGCCCTGACACAAAGCTTGTGACCCCTGACACAAAGCTTGTGAGCCCTGACACAATGCTTGTGACCCCTGACACAAAGCTTGTGACCCCTGACACAAAGCTTGTGAGCCCTGACACAAAGCTTGTGAGCCCTGACACAAAGCTTGTGACCCCTGACACAAAGCTTGTGACCCCTGACACAAAGCATGTGACCCCTGACACAAAGCTTGTGACCCCTGACACAAAGCATGTGACCCCTGACACAAAGCTTGTGACCCCTGACACAAAGCTTGTGAACCCTGACACAAAGCTTGTGAACCCTGACACAAAGCTTGTGAACCCTGACACAAAGCTTGTGAGCCCTGACACAAAGCTTGTGACCCCTGACACAAAGCATGTGACCCCTGACACAAAGCTTGTGAGCCCTGACACAAAGCTTGTGACCCCTGACACAAAGCTTGTGACCCCTGACACAAAGCTTGTGAGCCCTGACACAAAGCTTGTGACCCCTGACACAATGCTTGTGACCCCTGACACAAAGCTTGTGACCCCTGACACAAAGCTTGTGAGCCCTGACACAAAGCTTGTGACCCCTGACACAAAGCTTGTGACCCCTGACACAAAGCTTGTGACCCCTGACACAAAGCTTGTGACCCCTGACACAAAGCTTGTGACCCCTGACACAAAGCTTGCGACCCCTGACACAAAGCTTGTGACCCCTGACACAAAGCTTGTGACCCCTGACACAAAGCTTGCGACCCCTGACACAAAGCTTGTGAGCCCTGACACAAAGCCTGTGACCCCTGACACAAAGCTTTCGACTGACACAAAGCTTGTGACCCCTGACACAAAGCTTGTGAGCCCTGACACAAATCACTTGATCCTCAACACAGTGACCTTTGACACACCATGAGTTCTGCTATATTCAAGTAAGACGTTTACTTATGAATCCTGAAAAAAATAGAAAAAAAAATCCCTTTATAAAGCGATTTAATTTACCGTTTCGTCTTGTGTTCTTTGAATTGTGTTGTGTTGCATCACAGCTTGAGTGTTGAGCCTTAACATGTTCTTATAACGCTGGAAACACAAGAGAGAGAAGACAGTGTTATATCTCGTCCACTTACATGTGGATATCCTTAAGACACTTTGGTGGTCATACCCTTAAAAGACAGGAAAATCAATAGCCCTTAAGGACTAATTACTTTCCTATAGCTTTAGGGAGGATAACAAGAGCTATCTCAACGCTATCATTCGTCCTTGTGAAGACATCTATCAAGATAACGGTTAAAACAAAGCAAATATTTTTCCTTATGTTTCTTTGTGCAATCGCTTATTTTTTTTTTCCAGTGGTGGGAAAGCCACCTAGCGACCCACTTGAACCCAGTGAAGCCTTCAAGTGGTAAAGTCTTCATTTTAGTATCCTTGAAATAAGGAAATATCATCCCTACGAGCAGCCATAGAACGAGAATCACACGTACTGACATTCTACATACTTAGGAACATCACTGATGCGAGTTGGTGAACACTTGTATGAATCCTCAAGACACTCTGTGTGATGAGCATGTCTACCTCCGTCATACCCTGATAGATGGTATCATCCTATCTACCTACCAGCTCCATTGTCGTGTTCCATTCCATATCTTTATTGCATTTAATTTCATGTATGTTTTGATATTGGCTCTCTCAGTACACACGACCAACTCAGCAGTTCTTCCCTTACTGCATTATTCATTCCTATATTCCTTTCACTTCTTTCGCATGCGCCTCGATAAATTCTATACATCTTCCTTCGTTCAAACCATTCAGACCCACCGCTTGTGTCCTAACCCATCTCCATGTCTGTCATCCACCGTTCTACTGTCCAATCAGCCGTCCCACATCCCCTGTCGTCCCCCTCCTCCTCTGTCCGTCGATTTTCGGGAGGACCTAAAAGAGAGAGAGAGAGAGAGAGAGAGAGAGAGAGAGAGAGAGAGAGAGAGAGAGAGAGAGAGAGAGAGAGAGAGAGAGAGAGAGAGAGAGAGAGAGAGAGAGGTGGGAATAGACATGGAAGTGGTTTTATAGATTCAGGCTAACCTAACCTAACACCACTGGAAGGTCAGGGCCTCCATTGGTGTGTCATCGGGTTGGCAGCTTCGTCATGCAGGATGGTATAATTGGTTATGTCCTAATTACCTTCCGTCGTGGCACGAATCCCCCCAGTTACGCCGTTAGTCAGGCCGTCACAAGCCTAAGCCATCGGGTCACATAACCCGTGCCATCGCATGACACCTCACTGTGTCATGCCATAACCTTTTGTGTTAGTAGTCACTAGGGCATGCCTTTGACCCACTCCATCACATAAGCCGCGTTCTGGCATGAAGACAGTGGTAAACACGACACGCAGGAGTGGTCGACTTACACATTGTCTTAAGATATGTGGAAGACCTTCTGTCGACCACGGTCATGGAAGGGAAATGACACAAATACATATGTATGTGAGGACATCGATCGACCCAGTTTGAAGACGCACCCGTGACATACATCCTTTGTTCTCATCCGCCTTGTGTTTTCATAAGCAAACTTGTGTTTAATGACACCTATTTCTACTGTACAGAGAGTGAGTCTTACGCTCGTGTGTGTGTGTGTGTGTGTGTGTGTGTGTGTGTGAGTAGTAGAAGAGGTAGTGACAATTAACAAAACAGAAAGTATAAATCTAGGCCAGATCATGTTCCGCCTTAGCGATAATTCATATCAAACACTGATATCGATGAACAGCATGAGATATATTGTATTTTCTTGACACATTTCAAAGGCTCAATTTAGTGGACCTTCTGAAATACATCGAAAAATCATTGCTATTATCTAATTGGTATTAACACTTATACTGTTTTATATATATATATATATATATATATTATTTTATTTTTTATTATACTTTGTCGCTGTCTCCCGCGTTTGCGAGGTAGCGCAAGGAAACAGACGAAAGAAATGGCCCAACCCCCCCCCCATACACATGTATATACATACGTCCACACACGCAAATATACATACCCACACAGCTTTCCATGGTTTACCACAGACGCTTCACATGCCCTGCTTCAATCCACGGACAGCACGTCAACCCCGGTATACCACATCGCTCCAATTCACTCTATTCCTTGCCCTCCTTTCACCCTCCTTCATGTTCAGGCCCCGATCACACAAAATCTTTTTCACTCCATCTTTCCACCTCCAATTTGGTCTCCCTCTTCTCCTTGTTCCCTCCACCTCCGACACATATATCCTCTTGGTCAATCTTTCCTCACTCATCCTCTCCATGTGCCCAAACCACTTCAAAACACCCTCTTCTGCTCTCTCAACCACGCTCTTTTTATTTCCACACATCTCTCTTATCCTTACGTTACTCACTCGATCAAACCACCTCACACCACACATTGTCCTCAAACATCTCATTTCCAGCACATCCATCCTCCTGCGCACAACTCTATCCATAGCCCACGCCTCGCAACCATACAACATTGTTGGAACCACTATTCCTTCAAACATACCCATTTTTGCTTTCCGAGATAATGTTCTCGACTTCCACACATTCTTCAAGGCCCCCAGGATTTTCGCCCCCTCCCCCACCCTATGATCCACTTCCGCTTCCATGGTTCCATCCGCTGCCAGATCCACTCCCAGATATCTAAAACACTTTACTTCCTCCAGTTTTTCTCCATTCAAACTCACCTCCCAATTGACTTGACCCTCAACCCTACTGTACCTAATAACCTTGCTCTTATTCACATTTACTCTTAACTTTCTTCTTCCACACACTTTTCCAAACTCAGTCACCAGCTTCTGCAGTTTCTCACATGAATCAGCCACCAGCGCTGTATCATCAGCGAACAACAACTGACTCACTTCCCAAGCTCTCTCATCCCCAACAGACTTCATACTTGCCCCTCTTTCCAAAACTCTTGCATTTACCTCCCTAACAACCCCATCCATAAACAAATTAAACAACCATGGAGACATCACACACCCCTGCCGCAAACCTACATTCACTGAGAACCAATCACTTTCCTCTCTTCCTACACGTACACATGCCTTACATCCTCGATAAAAACTTTTCACTGCTTCTAACAACTTTCCTCCCACACCATATATTCTTAATACCTTCCACAGAGCATCTCTATCAACTCTATCATATGCCTTCTCCAGATCCATAAATGCTACATACAAATCCATTTGCTTTTCTAAGTATTTCTCACATACATTCTTCAAAGCAAACACCTGATCCACACATCCTCTACCACTTCTGAAACCACACTGCTCTTCCCCAATCTGATGCTCTGTACATGCCTTCACCCTCTCAATCAATACCCTCCCATATAATTTACCAGGAATACTCAACAAACTTATACCTCTGTAATTTGAGCACTCACTCTTATCCCCTTTGCCTTTGTACAATGGCACTATGCACGCATTCCGCCAATCCTCAGGCACCTCACCATGAGTCATACATACATTAAATAACCTTACCAACCAGTCAACAATACAGTCACCCCCTTTTTTAATAAATTCCACTGCAATACCATCCAAACCTGCTGCCTTGCCGGCTTTCATCTTCCGCAAAGCTTTCACTACCTCTTCTCTGTTTACCAAATCATTTTCCCTAACCCTCTCACTTTGCACACCACCTCGACCAAAACACCCTATATTTGCCACTCTATCATCAAACACATTCAACAAACCTTCAAAATACTCACTCCATCTCCTTGTCACATCACCACTACTTGTTATCACCTCCCCACTTGCGCCCTTCACCGCAGTTCCCATTTGCTCCCTTGTCTTACGCACTTTATTTACCTCCTTCCAGAACATCTTTTTCTTCTCCCTAAAATTTAATGATACTCTCTCACCCCAACTCTCATTTGCCCTTTTTTTCACCTCTTGCACCTTTCTCTTGACCTCCTGTCTCTTTCTTTTATACATCTCCCACTCAATTGCATTTTTTCCCTGCAAAAATCGTCCAAATGCCTCTCTCTTCTCTTTCACTAATACTCTTACTTCTATATCCCACCACTCACTACCCTTTCTAATCAACCCACCTCCCACTCTTCTCATGCCACAAGCATCTTTTGCGCAATCCATCACTGATTCCCTAAATACATCCCATTCCTCCCCCACTCCCCTTACTTCCATTGTTCTCACCTTTTTCCATTCTGTACACAGTCTCTCCTGGTACTTCCTCACACAGGTCTCCTTCTCAAGCTCACTTACTCTCACCACCCTCTTCACCCCAACATTCACTCTTCTTTTCTGAAAACCCATACAAATCTTCACCTTAGCCTCCACAAGATAATGATCAGACATCCCTCCAGTTGCACCTCTCAGCACATTAACATCCAAAAGTCTCTCTTTCGCACGCCTGTCAATTAACACGTAATCCAATAACGCTCTCTGGCCATCTCTCCTACTTACATAAGTATACTTATGTATATCTCGCTTTTTAAACCAGGTATTCCCAATCATCAGTCCTTTTTCAGCACATAAATCTACAAGCTCTTCACCATTTCCATTTACAACACTGAACACCCCATGTATACCAATTATTCCCTCAACTGCCACATTACTCACCTTTGCATTCAAATCACCCATCACTATGACCCGGTCTCGTGCATCAAAACCACTAACACACTCATTCAGCTGCTCCCAAAACACTTGCCTCTCTTGATCTTTCTTCTCATGCCCAGGTGCATATGCACCAATAATCACCCACCTCTCTCCATCAACTTTCAGTTTTACCCATATTAATCGAGAATTTACTTTCTTACACTCTATCACATACTCCCACAACTCCTGTTTCAGGAGTATTGCTACTCCTTCCCTTGCTCTTGTCCTCTCACTAACCCCTGACTTTACTCCCCAGACATTCCCAAACCACTCTTCCCCTTTACCCTTGAGCTTCGTTTCACTCAGAGCCAAAACATCCAGGTTCCTTTCCTCAAACATACTACCTATCTCTCCTTTTTTCTCATCTTGGTTACATCCACACACATTTAGGCACCCCACTCTGAGCCTTCGAGGAGGATGAGCACTCCCCGCGTGACTCCTTCTTCTGTTTCCCATTTTAGAAAGTTAATACAAGGAGGGGAGGATTTCTGGCCCCCCCGCTCCCGTCCCCTCTAGTCGCTTTCTACGACACGCGAGGAATACGTGGGAAGTATTCTTTCACCCCTATCCCCAGGGATAATATACATATATATATACATATACACATACACACACATACACATACATACGCACATATACACACACACACATACATATATATACATATGAGAAATGTAAGAAACAATTTAGAAAACTGAAACTTCTAACTTGAAATGAATGAAAAAAAAGAATGTCACATAATGGTTCAACCTCTGGCTATGGAAAAAAGGAAATGTATAATTTATTTACACAAACGTCAATAGCAGTTCTCATCAATCTAACCACTGTATCAATAAGCTTCAATGTCTAAGCTACATTTTTCTCCAATTTCACTATTTTCCTTCACATTTTCAATTGTGTCTGAAGGTTCTACTTCAAGAGTGATTGTTTTTCGAGTAAGGGTCTTCACATCTTGGTTACATCCACACACATTTAGGCACCCCACTCTGAGCCTTCGAGGAGGATGCTTTACTTGTGGTGCTGACTTCCCTCTTTAAATTTGATCGCCCTTTCCCGCGTAGTTCACTTTCTGTAGATGATGTGTATGTCTTGGTAGGAATGTAGATGCAGCTGTAGAGGATGTACGCGCCACTCTACTGTTTGCTGTTCCCAGCCGTGGTTATTGCTGGATCAGTTGTTCAGAGATAGTTTGTTCTTTCAAGTTTCTGTTGGCACTGTTGCAGATTCGAAGTTTGTTGCTCCCAGTTGTTGGTACTGTTGGAGAGTCTATTATATATATATATATATATATATATATATATATATATATATATATATATATATATATATATATATATATATATATATATATATATATATATATATATATATATATATATATATATATATATATATATATATATATATATATATATATATATATATATATATACATATATATATATATATATATATATATATATATATATATATATATATATATATATATATATATATATATATATAAATTTTTTTTTTTTTATACTTTGTCGCTGTCTCCCGCGTTTGCGAGGTAGCGCAAGAAAACAGACGAAAGAAATGGCCCAACCCCCCCATACACATGTATATACATACGTCCACACACGCAAATATACATACCTACACAGCTTTCCATGGTTTACCCCAGACGCTTCACATGCCTTGATTCAATCCACTGACAGCACGTCAGCCCCGGTATACCACATCGCTCCAATTCACTCTGTTCCTTGCCCTCCTTTCACCCTCCTGCATGTTCAGGCCCCGATCACACAAAATCTTTTTCACTCCATCTTTCCACCTCCAATTTGGTCTCCCTCTTCTCCTTGTTCCCTCCACCTCCGACACATATATCCTCTTGGTCAATCTTTCCTCACTCATCCTCTCCATGTGCCCAAACCACTTCAAAACACCCTCTTCTGCTCTCTCAACCACGCTCTTTTTATTTCCACACATCTCTCTTACCCTTACGTTACTCACTCGATCACACCACCTCACACCACACATTGTCCTCAGACATCTCATTTCCAGCACATCCATCCTCCTGCGCACAATTTTATCCATAGCCCACGCCTCGCAACCATACAACATTGTTGGAACCACTATTTCTTCAAACATACCCATTTTTGCTTTCCGAGATAATGTTCTCGACTTCCACACATTCTTCAAGGCCCCCAGAATTTTCGCCCCCTCCCCCACCCTATGATCCACATCCGCTTCCATGGTTCCATCCGCTGCCAGATCCACTCCCAGATATCTAAAACACTTCACTTCCTCCAGTTTTTCTCCATTCAAACTCACCTCCCAATTGACTTGACCCTCAACCCTACTGTACCTAATAGCCTTGCTCTTATTCACATTTACTCTTAACTTTCTTCTTCCACACACTTTACCAAACTCAGTCACCAGCTTCTGCAGTTTCACACATGAATCAGCCACCAGCGCTGTGTCATCAGCGAACAACTGACTCACTTCCCAAGCTCTCTCATCCCCAACAGACTTCATACTTGCCCCTCTTTCCAAAACTCTTGCATTTACCTCCCTAACAACCCCATCCATAAACAAATTAAACAACCATGGAAACATGACACACCCCTGCCGCAAACCTACATTCACTGAGAACCAATCACTTTCCTCTCTTCCTACACGTACACATGCCTTACATCCTCGATAAAAACTTTTCACTGCTTCTAACAACTTTCCTCCCACACCATATATTCTTAATACCTTCCACAGAGCATCTCTATCAACTCTATCACATGCCTTCTCCAGATCCATAAATGCTACATACAAATCCATTTGCTTTTCTAAGTATTTCTCACATACATTCTTCAAAGCAAACACCTGATCCACACATCCTCTACCAGTTCTGAAACCACACTGCTCTTCCCCAATCTGATGCTCTGTACATGCCTTCACCCTCTCAATCAATACCCTCCCATATAATTTACCAGGAATACTCAACAAACTTATACCTCTGTAATTTGAGCACTCACTCTTATCCCCTTTGCCTTTGTACAATGGCACTATGCACGCATTCCGCCAATCCTCAGGCACCTCACCATGAGTCATACATACATTAAATAACCTTACCAACCAGTCAACAATACAAAATATATATATATATATATATATATATATATATATATATATATATATATATATATATATATATATATATATATATATATATATATATATATATATATATATATATATATATATATATATATATATATATATATATATATATATATATATATATATATATATATATATATATATATATATATATATATATATATATATATCCCATTTTAGAAAGTTAAAAAAATACAAGGAGGGGAGGATTTCTGGCCCCCCGCTTCCGTCCCCTCTAGTCGCTTTCTACGACACGCGAGGAATACGTGGGAAGTATTCTTTCACCCCTATCCCCAGGGATAATATACATATATATATACACATACACACACATACACACACACACGCACACATACACACACACACACACACACATACATATATATACATGTGAAAAATGTAAGAAACAATTTAGAAAACTGAAACTTCTAGCTTGAAATGAAATGAAAAAATGAATGTCACATAATGGTTCAACCTTTGGCTATGGAAAAAGGAAATGTTTAATTTATTTACACAAACGTCAATAGTAGTTCTCATCAATTTAACCACTGTATCAATAAGCTTCAATGTCTAAGCTACATTTTTTTCAATTTCACTATTTTCTTGTCAAAGCACCATGTATGAAAACTATCACTCCAGTAACACAACTATAAACATTTACTTCCCCTTTAAAAAAAGTTCTGGGGAAGTCTGTCTCGATACACTGCGGGACACTGTACCACCTGGCGAGGTTTGTGTTGCAATGGTTCTTGATTCACAAACGTAGTAGCATCACTGGTGGGCCAAGGTAGTTCCGTTGGCAACTGGGACATTTCCTCATCCTGGCAATGACGATGTAATACATCAAGGGCTTGAATGGGACCTCCGTGGCATAGCGGTGGATCATAGGGTGGGGGAGGGGGCGAAAATTCTGGGAGCCTTGAAGAATGTGTGGAAGTCGAGAACATTATCTCGGAAAGCAAAAATGGGTATGTTTGAAGGAATAGTGGTTCCAACAATGTTGTATGGTTGCGAGGCGTGGACTATGGATAGAGTTGTGCGCAGGAGGATGGATGTGCTGGAAATGAGATGTTTGAGGACAATGTGTGGTGTGAGGTGGTTTGATCGAGTAAGTAACGTAAGGGTAAGAGAGATGTGTGGAAATAAAAAGAGCGTGGTTGAGAGAGCAGAAGAGGGTGTTTTGAAATGGTTCGGGCACATGGAGAGAATGAGTGAGGAAAGATTGACCAAGAGAATATATGTGTCGGAGGTGGAGGGAACGAGGAGAAGAGGGAGACCAAATTGGAGGTGGAAAGATGGAGTGAAAAAGATTTTGTGTGATCGGGGCCTGAACATGCAGGAGGGTGAAAGGAGGGCAAGGAATAGAGTGATTTGGAGCGATGTGGTATACCGGGGTTGACGTGCTGGCAGTGGATTGAATCAAGGCATGTGAAGCGTCTGGGGTAAACCATGGAAAGCTGTGTAGGTATGTATATTTGCGTGTGTGGACGTATGTATATACATGTGTATGGGGGTGGGTTGGGCCATTTCTTTCGTCTGTTTCCTTGCGCTACCTCGCAAACGCGGGAGACAGTGACAAAGCAAAAAAAAAAAGAAAAAAAATATATGTATATATATATATATATATATATATATATATATATATATATATATATATATATATATATATATATATATATATATATATATATATATATATATATATATATATATATATATATATATATATATTATATATATATATATATATATATATGTATATATATATTTTCTTTTTTTATTATTTTTTTTTTATTTTGCTTTGTCGCTGTCTCCCGCGTTTGCGAGGTAGCGCAAGGAAACAGACGAAACAAATGGCACAACCCACCCCCATACACAATGTACACACACACACGCCCACACACGCAAATATACATACCTATACATCTCAATGTACACATATATATACACACACAGTCACATACATATATACCCATGCACACAATTCACACTGTCTGCCCCTATTCATTCCCATCGCCACCTCGCCACACATGGAATACCATCCCCCTCCCCCCTCATGTGTGCGAGGAAGCACTAGGAAAAGACAACAAAGGCCCCATTCGTTCACACTTAGTCTCCAGCTGTCACGCAACAATGCCCGAAACCACTGCTCCCTTTCCACATCCAGGCCCCACACAACTTTCCATGGTTTACCCCAGACGCTTCACATGCCCTGATTCAATCCACTGACAGCACGTCAACCCCGGTATACCACATCGATCCAATTCACTCTATTCCTTGCCCGCGTTTCACCCTCCTGCATGTTCAGGCCCCGACCACTCAAAATCTTTTTCACTCCATCTTTCCACCTCCAATTTGGTCTCCCACTTCTCCTCGTTCCCTCCACCTCCGACACATATATCCTCTTGGTCAATCTTTCTTCACTCATTCTTTCCATGTGCCCGAATCATTTCAAAACACCCTCTTCTGCTCTCTCAACCACGCTCTTTTTATTTCCACACATCTCTCTTACCCTTACATTACTTACTCGATCAAACCACCTCACACCACACATTGTCCTCAAACATCTCATTTCCAGCACATCCACCCTCCTGCGCACAACTCTATCCATAGCCCACGCCCCGCAACCATACAACATTGTTGGAACCACTATTCCTTCAAACATACCCATTTTTGCTTTCCTAGATAATGTTCTCGACTTCCACACATTTTTCAAGGCTCCCAGGATTTTCGCCCCCTCCCCCACCCTATGATTCACTTCCGCTTCCATGGTTCCATCCGCTGCCAGATCCACTCCCAGATATCTAAAACACTTTACTTCCTCCAGTTTTTCTCCATTCAAACTTATCTCCCAATTGACTTGACCCTCAACCCTACTGTACCTAATAACCTTGCTCTTATTCACATTTACTCATAACTTTCTTCTTTCACACACTTTATCAAACTCAGTCACCAGCTTCTGCAGTTTCTCACATGAATCAGCCACCAGCGCTGTATCATCAGCGAACAACAACTGATTCACTTCCCAAGCTCTCTCATCCACAACAGACTTCATACTTGCCCCTCTTTCCAAAACTCTTGCATTCACCTCCCTAACAACCCCATCCATAAACAAATTAAACAACCATGGAGACATCACACACCCCTGCCGCAAACCTACATTCACTGAGAACCAATCACTTTCCTCTCTTCCTACACGTACACATGCCTTACATCCTCGATAAAAACTTTTCACTGCTTCTAACAATTTCCTCCCACACCATATATTCTTAATACCTTCTACAGAGCATCTCTATCAACTCTATCATATGCCTTCTCCAGATCCATAAATGTTACATACAAATCCATTTGCTTTTCTAAGTATTTCTCACATACATTCTTCAAAGCAAACACCTGATCCACACATCCTCTACCACTTCTGAAACCACACTGCTCTTCCCCAATCTGATGCTCTGTACATGCCTTCACCCTCTCAATCAATACCCTCCCATATAATTTACCAGGAATACTCAACAAACTTATACCTCTATAATTAGAGCACTCACTCTTATCCCCTTTGCCTTTGTACAATGGCACTATGCAAGCATTCCACCAATCCTCAGGCACCTCACCATGAGTCATACATACATTAAATAACCTTACCAACCAGTCAACAATACAGTCACCACCTTTTTTAATGAATTCCACTGCAATACCATCCAAACCTGCTGCCTTGCCGGCTTTCATCTTCCGCAAAGCTTACTACCTCTTCTCTGTTTACCAAATCATTTTCCCTAACTCTCTCACTTTGCACACCACCTCGACCAAAACACCCTATATATGCCACTCTATCATCAAACACATTCACATATATATATATATATATATATATATATATATATATATATATATATATATATATATATATATATATATATATATATATATATGTACATATACATACATATATATATATATATATATATATATATATATATATATATATATATATTATATATATATATATATATATATATATATATATATATATATATATATATATATATATATATATATATATATATATATATATATATATATATATATATATATATATATATATATATATGTACATATATATATATATATATATATATATATATATATATATATATATATATATATATATATATATATATATATATATATATATATATATATATATATATATATATATATATATATATATATCATCCCTGGGGATAGGGGATTAAGAATACTTCCCACGTGTTCCCTGCGTGTCGTAGAAGGCGACTAAAAGGGGAGGGAGCGGGGGCTGGAAATCCTCCCCTCTCGTTTTTTTTTTTAATTTTCCAAAAGAAGGAACAGAGGGGGCCAGATGAGGATATTCCAAAAAAGGCCCAGTCCTCTGTTCTTAACGCTACCTCGCTAACGCGGAAAATGGCGAATAGTTTAAAAGAAAGAAAGAAATATATATATATATATATATGTATATATATCTTTATTTTCTTGCCTCCGAAATTTGTAAAAAATCTTTCTCGTACCCTTTTACCTAGCCAATATTTCTGAAAGCTTTTGGTCATTTTTCTCGCAATGACACATCTGCAATCATTCTCGCAAAATCAATAGTTGTAAATAGCATGAAAATTCGTGTACACATGCACACCATCGTCCCTTATATACACATCGATACACATGCGCCGGAATACCTTCATATACTTTGCTAGATAATTTATAGTGTTTGCAGTGAGGTTGTTCACGGTAGGATTGGTGGGCTCTGGAATACTCAAATTTTCGTGGGAAAGAATGGATCGAGACTTGTATACAAGTGAGATAATAAGCCTTTTTAAGAATTGGATGCACACGGGCATGCTTAATATATATATATCACCTCATAAAAGATATCAACCTCTTCTCTCTCTCTCTCTCTCTCTCTCTCTCTCTCTCTCTCTCTCTCTCTCTCTCTCTCTCTCTCTCTCTCTCTCTCTCCCTATTCTCGGTAACCGTAGATCTTCCTGCGGTGAGAGCTACGCGTAACCCTTGTTTTTGGCCACACCTTGTCCTCAGTAAGGACACATACACACACTCACACATACACACACACACACACACACACACACACACACACACACACACACACACACACACACACACACACACACACACACACACACACACAACACATAACTTTGCCCTCAGCTCTTAATGGTATATGGCGTGTCCCGGTATCCACAGCAGCTTGGCTTTTAGCCTGTTGACCCCTTCCTCAACCCCTGACGCACCAGTAGCACCTCCCTACCTACTGTCTGAGTCAGCAGCTACCAACTAGCGAAGGCCTTCCATCAGGTCATATTGAACACATACGGTCCTCCGCCCCAGCAGACATTTCTACCGTAGAAAATCAGGTCTTCTGTTCTCGATCCCTCCAATGTACTTAACTTTTGGCGCCGAATGTCAAGACATAGAGGCTGATTGACGAATCCACAGTAAGTCACTCTGGATAATGTATTGTACCTGATAAACGTGGATGAAGTAAAGGCTATAAATGGGATCCTAACGTGCGTCAGTACTATTATGGAAGCCTACCAATGCCTCATTCCCGAGAGGTTTGTAAGACTATACCCAGTTGACGCTCCCTGGTTATCACTGGATTTTGGGTCGTCAACGCAAATGCAAGAAAGAAATGAAGCACTTGAGGACGATGCGTGGTGTGAGTATGGTTCATCATGGAAGGGACGACAGTGTGTTTAGGAGAGAAGTGTAGAAACAAGTGCAGTCTGATTGAGAGAGAACTGACCTGGGTGTGCTGAAATGGTTTGGACATTTGGAGAAGATGAGTGAAGAAATACTCACCGAACAAAGTCATCCCGACATAAGTGGAAGGAGAATGGTGAAAGGATGACTGAGAGGGAGATGAAGTGAAGTAGGCTTTGGATTACTGAGGCCTGGACATTCAGGAGAGTGAGAGATGTGCATGGGGTAGGAAGAATTGGAATGATATGGTATAATGGGGGCGACATGCTATGAGTAGGCTGAATCAGGACGTATGAAACAGTCAAGATAAACTGTAAACTTTTCTGTGGGACTTGGCAGTCAATGATAGGCATTGGTATCAGTACCTCGTACATAACAGCTAAAGAGTAGATGTTTGCAAATGAGGCCTTTTTTTCCGTTAGATCCTGACATTACTGTTTCGCCATCTATCCTCATATTCGTCCATTTGTATGGATTGTGACCTACTTTAGGAGAACCATCTCTTAATGTGGGAGGTCGTCGTGTGCTGGCCCGGTACGTGAGAATGTTGCAGAGTTGCTATAATGTTCTTCTTTATCCATGCAAATTGTGGATTACTAATTCATGTTGTAGATTGCAGTACATCTGGGATTCAGTCCTAATCGGAGGCGATGAGTCTATGAAAATTCGTAGTGCATCCGGTTATTCTGCAGTCTTTTAAGTGATCGGCTTCAGCACTGGATACTTGATTACCTCACCAAAGGAAAGTCTATTGTGTCGTTCCAAGGTTGCAAAAGTGGAGTAAAAAATATGGAACTTGGCATTCCTTAAGGTGGAGTGTGGAATCCCACATTATTTACTGTACTGATCTATTACAAAATGAAATTAATCTCACAATATTTTCTTATTTTCAAGATTAGAGATTTTCTTACTTCTCTGACAAGCAAGAGTATAATTTTGCCAATCACACTTCCTTTGATTAGCAAGTGTAATTTTGCCTATCACTTTCCCTTGTCTATTCCCTTGATGCCCTTCCATCACAATCTCGTCAACAGGTGACGTTCGCGTCTCTCATCACGGCGGTGACCAACTCCACCAACAGGACACGTGTCGACTTCTTTGAGATTTACTCCGTGACTGACGACCTGCCTTACATCACCCGCAAGCTGGGGTCATGGAAGGGCCGGGGCGTCGTGAAGCTGCCTAAGGACGACTGGAGCGACAGGCGTACCAACCTAACGGGTCTTCACCTTCGATGTGTCACCATGGCCGTAGGTTCATTCGTCCTCGATTTATACTTTGCTTGTAATAACTTGTGTATTCCCTTCGCGTTGCTGGCTCGGCACCTGTTGCAGGGAGTAAAGTAGGCTTAGATATGTGAGGGCCGTAAAGTAACTTTATGAGTTTTCTTAAAGCAAATGATATGCTAAGGCAGCAACAACTTTACGCTTGCGGACTGGATAGCTCAGTTGCTTCCATATCTGGGCAATTAGCATACAGATAGATGGCCAGTTAACCTCCTAATGCCTACCCTCTCGGCTAATTAATGACCATGTGGACTCATACCCAGGCAATTAGGGTTTAAGATTTCTATCATCTTAGTCAGTCAGTCAGTCTTAAGAGCCTTGCCGTCGTCAGCAAATCGGTGTCATGATTTCTAAATATCTGGCAAAGTCACAGTGCTTGCTTAGCCAGACACGACTTTGTGCAATACACTCTTACCTTTCATTTTATCTGTTGTAGTTTGTCGATACTAAACAAACACATTAACTTAACCTATCTCTCACAAGCAAGGAGCAAGTAATCTATATTGCTCCTCTGGAGTTTGGAACATTAGTATAGATGTTTATCCTGTCATTAATCTTACTTGCTATACAATTCCAAACAAAGGTAAGATTATAGATCACAAGACTATTGAAACTGCCGATAGATCTTTAAATCTCTCATTGCCTAGCAATATATAATTCAGTATGACAAGATGTAATATAGTGTATTAATCGAGAATATATAACATAATGTGATATACTGACGTATGATACTTTATAGAACCAGTGTGCCAGCTATAAATGTGTTTGCCAAAGGAATTAGCGATGCTGTTTACTCTGGAGGGAACCACTAAAACGCTTCTAGTGACAAGATGGACTGACCTTCAGTCCTGGAACCATTTTATGATTGGACAACCAATGTCGTCTGTGTCTTGTTTACCATGGGTTATTTGGTGCATGGAAGAATTCCATAATCGATACACAACGAATGATTTTCAGTAACGAAAACGAAAATGAAATAAAATTTTTCCAACAATACACACATATATATATATATATATATGTAACATACAAACCTCCAATAGCCAGGATCGAACCTGGGACCCCTGTGCAAGAGGCAAGCATGCTAACCGCTAGGCTATGGGACTGTATAATAGGAAACAACTATTCGAAATACTGAGTACTCGAATACCCTTCGTCTCACAATGGTGAGCAACGGGGTCTATACTTGGTTGTTTCCGAACAGACGCACATAGCCAGCTGATAGCGTTTTACCGAACCTAACTGTACAACGCGGAGGTATATCAATACGAATAAAGTGCATATGAAGGCGCACCTTCATAGAACATAACATACAAACCTCCAACAGCCAGGATCGAACCTGGGACCCCTATGCAAGAGGCAGGCATGCTAACCGCTAGGGGGTCCCATATATATATATATATATATATATATATATATATATATATATATATATATATATATATATATATATATATATATATATATATATATTTATCCCTGGGGATAGGGGAGAAAGAATACTTCCCACGTATTCCCTGCGTGACGTAGAAGGCGACTAAAAGGGGAGGGAGCGGGGGGCTGCAAATCCTCCCCTCTCGTTTTTTTTTTTTTTTTTTTTTTTTTTTTCCAAAAGAAGGAACAGAGAATTGGGCCAGGTGAGGGTATTCCCTCAAGGCCCAGTCCTCTGTTCTTAACGCTACCTCGCTAATGCGGGAAATGGCGAATAGTTTGAAAGAAAAAGATATATATATATATATATATATATATAAAGAAAAGAAAAGATATATATATATATATATATATATATATATATATATATATATATATATATATATATATATCTTTTCTTTTCTTTCAAACTATTCGCCATTTCCCGCATTAGCGAGGTAGCGTTAAGAACAGAGGACTGGGCCTTTGAGGGAATACCCTCACCTGGCCCAATTCTCTGTTCCTTCTTTTGGAAAATTGAAAAAAAAAAAAAAAAAAAAAAACCGAGAGGGGAAGATTTCCAGCCCCCCGCTCCCTCCCCTTTTAGTCGCCTTCTACGACACGCAGAAAATACGTGGGAAGTATTCTTAATCCCCTATCCCAGGGATAATATATATATATTTATATATATATATATATATATATATATATATATATATATATATATATATATATATATATATATCTTTTTTTTTTTATTATACTTTGTCGCTGTCTCCCGCGTTTGCGAGGTAGCGCAAGGAAACAGACGAAAGAAATGGCCCAACCCACACCCATACACATGTATATACAGGCGTCCACACACGCAAATATACATACCTACACAGCTTTCCATGGTTTACCCCAGACGCTTCACATGCCTTGATTCAATCCACTGACAGCACGTCAACCCCGGTATACCACATCGCTCCAATTCACTCTATTCCTTGCCCTCCTTTCACCCTCCTGCATGTTCAGGCCCCGATCACACAAAATCTTTTTCACTCCATCTTTCCACCTCCAATTTGGTCTCCCTCTTCTCCTCGTTCCCTCCACCTCCGACACATATATCCTCTTGGTCAATCTTTCCTCACTCATTCTCTCCATGTGCCCAAACCATTTCAAAACACCCTCTTCTGCTCTCTCAACCACGCTCTTTTTATTTCCACACATCTCTCTTACCCTTACGTTACTTACTCGATCAAACCACCTCACACCACACATTGTCCTCAAACATCTCATTTCCAGCACATCCATCCTCCTACGCACAACTCTATCCATAGCCCACGCCTCGCAACCATACAACATTGTTGGAACCACTATTCCTTCAAACATACCCATTTTTGCTTTCCGAGATAATGTTCTCGACTTCCACACATTCTTCAAGGCTCCCAGAATTTTCGCCCCCTCCCCCACCCTATGATCCACTTCCGCTTCCATGGTTCCATCCGCTGTCAGATCCACTCCCAGATATCTAAAACACTTCACTTCCTCCTGTTTTTCTCCATTCAAACTCACCTCCCAATTGACTTGACCCTCAACCCTACTGTACCTAATAACCTTGCTCTTATTCACATTTACTCTTAACTTTCTTCTTTCACACACTTTACCAAACTCAGTCACCAGCTTCTGCAGTTTCTCACATGAATCAGCCACCAGCGCTGTATCATCAGTGAACAACAACTGACTCACTTCCAAAGCTCTCTCATCCCCAACAGACTTCATACTTGCCCCTCTTTCCAAAACTCTTGCATTCACCTCCCTAACAACCCCATCCATAAACAAATTAAACAACCATGGAGACATCACACACCCCTGCCGCAAACCTACATTCACTGAGAACCAATCACTTTCCTCTCTTCCTACACGTACACATGCCTTACATCCTCGATAAAAACTTTTCACTGCTTCTAACAACTTGTCTCCCACACCATATATTCTTAATACCTTCCACAGAGCATCTCTATCAACTCTATCATATGCCTTCTCCAGATCCATAAATGCTACATACAAATCCATTTGCTTTTCTAAGTATTTCTCACATACATTCTTCAAAGCAAACACCTGATCCACACATCCTCTACCACTTCTGAAACCACACTGCTCTTCCCCAATCTGATGCTCTGTACATGCCTTCACCCTTTCAATCAATACCCTCCCATATAATTTACCAGGAATACTCAAGAAACTTATACCTCTGTAATTTGAGCACTCACTCTTATCCCCTTTGCCTTTGTACAATGGCACTATGCACGCATTCATCCAATCCTCAGGCACCTCACCATGAGTCATACATACATTAAATAACCTTACCAACCAGTCAACAATACAGTCACCCCCTTTTATAATAAATTCCACTGCAATACCATCCAAACCTGCTGCCTTGCCGGCTTTCATCTTCCGCAAAGCTTTTACTACCTCTTCTCTGTTTACCAAATCATTTTCCCTAACCCTCTCACTTTGCACACCACCTCGACCAAAACACCCTATATCTGCCACTCTATCATCAAACACATTCAACAAACCTTTAAAATACTCACTCCATCTCCTTGTCACATCACCATTACTTGTTATCACCTCCCCATTTGCACCCTTCACTGAAGTTCCCATATATATATATATATATATATATATATATATATATATATATATATATATATATATATATATATATATATATATATATATATATATATATATATATATATACATATATATGTATTTTATATTATACTTTGTCGCTGTCTCCCGCGTTAGTGGGGTAGCACAAGGAAGCAGACGAAAAAATGGCCCAACCCACCCACATGCACATGTATATAAATACACGTCCACACACTCACATATATATACCTATATCCCTGGGGATAGGGGATTAAGAATACTTCCCACGAAATCCCTGCGTGTCGTAGAAGGCGACTAAAAGGGGAGGGAGCGGGGGAATGGAAATCCTCCCCTCTCGTTTTTTTTTTTAATTTTCCAAAAGAAGGAACAGAGGGGGCCAGGTGAGGATATTCCAAAAAAGGCCCAGTCATCTGTTCTTAACGCTACGTCGCTAACGCGGGAAATGGCGAATAGTTTAAAAGAAAAAAAAAAGATATATATATATATATATATATATATATATATATATATATATATATATATATATATATATATATATATATATATATATATATATATGTATATATATATATATATATATATATATATATATATATATATATATATATATATATATATATATATATATATATATATATATATATATATATATATATATATATATATATATATATATATACATATATATATATATATATATATATATATATATATATATATATATATATATATATATATATATATATATATATATAAATAAATGTGAATAAGAGCAAGGTAATTAGGTAGAGTAGGGTTGAGGGTCAAGTCAGTTGGGAGGTAAGTTTGAATGGAGAAAAACTGAAGGAAGTAAAGTGTTTTAGATATCTGGGAGTGGATCTGGCAGCGGATGGAACCATGGAAGTGGAAGTGGATCATAGGGTGGGGGAGGGGGCGAAAATCCTGGGAGCCTTGAAGAATGTGTGGAAGTCGAGAACATTATCTCGGAAAGCAAGAATGGGTATGTTTGAAGGAATAGTGGTTCCAACAATGTTGTATGGTTGCGAGGCGTGGGCTATGGATAGAGTGGTGCGCAGGAGGATGGATGTGCTGGAAATGAGATGTTTTAGGACAATGTGTTGTGCGAGGTGGTTTGATCGAGTAAGTAACGTAAGGGTAAGAGAGGTGTGTGGAAATAAAAAGAGCGTGGTTGAGAGAGCAGAAGAGGGTGTTTTGAAATGGTTTGGGCACATGGAGATAATGAGTGAGGAAAGATTGACCAAGAGGATATATGTGTCGGAGGTGGAGGGAACGAGGAGAAGAGGGAGACCAAATTGGAGGTCGAAAGATGGAGTGAAAAAGATTTTATGTGATCGGGGCCTGAACATGCAGGAGGGTGAAAGGAGGGCAAGGACTAGAGTGAATTGGAGCGATGTGGTATACCGGGGTTGACGTGCTGTCAGTGGATTGAATCAGGGCATGTGAAGCGTCTGCGGTAAACCATGGAATGCTGTGTAGGTATGTATATTTGCGTGTGTGGACGTATGTATATACATGTGTATGGGGGTGGGTTGGGCCATTTCTTTCGTCTGTTTCCTTGCGCTACCTCGCAAACGCGGGAGACAGCGACAAAGCAAAATATATATATATATATATATATATATATATATATATATATATATATATATATATATATATATATATATATATATATATATATATATATATATATATATATATTTAACTTTCTAAAAATGGGAAACAGAAAGAGTCACGCGGGGAGTGCTCATCCTCCTCGTAGACTCAGATTGGGGTGTCTAAATGTGTGTGGCTGTAACCAAGATGTGAAAAAAGGAGAGATAGGTAGTATGTTTGGGGAAAGGAACCGGGATGTTTTGGCTCTGAGTGAAACGAAGCTCAAGGGTAAAGGGGAAGATTGGTTTGGGAATATCTTGGGAGTAAAGTAAGGGTTAGTGAGAGGACAAGAGCAAGGGAAGGAGTAGCAGTACTCCTGCAACAGGAGTTGTGGGAGTATGTGATAGAATATAAGAAAGTAAATTCTCGATTAATATGGGTAAAACTGAAAGTTGATGGAGAGAGATGGATGATTATTTGTGCATATGCACCTGGGCATGAGAAGAAAGATCATGAGAGGCAAGTGTTTTGGGAGCAGCTGAATGAGTGTGTTAGTGGTTTTGATGCACAAGACCGGGTTATAGTGATGGGTGATTTGAATGCAAAGGTGAGTAATGTGGCAGTTGAGGGAATAATTGGTATACATGGGGTGTTCAGTGGAAATAATGAAGAGCTTGTAGATTTATGTGCTGAAAAAGGACTGGTGATTGGGAATACCTGGTTTAAAAAGCGAGATATACATAAGTATACGTATGTAAGTAGGAGAGATGGTCAGAGAGCGTTATTGGATTACGTGTTAATTGACAGGCGCGCGAAAGAGAGACTTTTGGATGTTAATGTGCTGAGAGGTGCAACTGGAGGGATGTCTGATCATTATCTTGTGGAGGCTAAGGTGAAGATTTGTATGTGTTTTCAGAAAAGAAGAGTGTATGTTGGGGTGAAGAGGGTGGTGAGAGTAAGTGAGCTTGGGATGGAGACTTGTGTGAGGAAATACCAGGAGAGACTGAGTACAGAATGGAAAAAGGTGAGAACAATGGAAGTAAGGGGAGTGGGGGAGGAATGGGATGTATTTAGGGAATCAGTGATGGATTGCGCAAAAGGATGCTTGTGGCATGAGAAGAGTGGGAGGTGGGTTGATTAGAAAGGGTAGTGAGTGGTGGGATGAAGAAGTAAGATTATTAGTGAAAGGAAAGAGAGAGGCATTCGGACGATTTTGCAGGGAAAAAATGCAATTGAGTGGGAGATGTATAAAAGAAAGAGACAGGAGGTCAAAAGAAAGGTTCAAGAGGTGAAAAAGAGGGCAAATGAGAGTTGGGGTGAGAGAGTATCACTAAATTTTAGGGAGAAGAAAAAGATGTTCTAGAAGGAGGGAAATAAAGTGCGTAAGACAAGGGAGCAAATGGGAACTTCAGTGAAGGGCGCTAACGGTGATGTGATAACAAGTAGTTGTGATGTGAGAAGGAGATGGAGTGAGTATTTTGAAGGTTTGTTGAATGTGTTTGATGATAGAGTGGCAGATATAGGGTGTTTTGGTCGAGGTGGTGTGCAAAGTGAGAGGGTTAGGGACAATGATTTGGAAAACAGAGAAGAGATATTGAAAGCTTTGCGGAAGATGAAAGCCATCAGGGCAGCAGGTTTGGATGGTGTTGCAGTGGAATTTATTAAAAAAGGGGGTGACTGTATTGTTGACTGGTTGGTAAGGTTATTTAATGTATGTATGACTCATGGTGAGGTGCCTGAGGATTGGCGGAATTCGTGCATAGTGCCATTGTACAAAGGCAAAGGGGATAAGAGTGAGTGCTCAAATTACAGAGGTATAAGTTTGTTGAGTATTCCTGGTAAATTATATGGGAGGGTATTGATTGAGAGGGTGAAGGCATGTACAGAGCATCAGATTGGGGAAGAGCAGTGTGGTTTCAGAAGTGGTAGAGGATGTGTGGATCAGGTGTTTGCTTTGAAGAATGTATGTGAGAAATACTTAGAAAAGCAAATGGATTTGTAGGTAGCATTTATGGATCTGGAGAAGGCATATGATAGAGTTGATAGAGATGCTCTGTGGAAGGTATTAAGAATATATGGTGTGGGAGGCAAGTTGTTAGAGGCAGTGAAAAGTTTTTATTGAGGATGTAAGGCATGTGTACGTGTAGGAAGAGAGGAAAGTGATTGGTTCTCAATGAATGTGTGTTTGTGGCAGGGGTGTGTGATGTCTCCATGGTTGTTTAATTTGTTTATGGATAGGGTTGTTAGGGAGGTGAATGCAAGAGTTTTGGAAAGAGGGGCAAGTATGAAGTCTGTTGTGGGTGAGAGGGCATGGGAGGTGAGTCAGTTGTTGTTCGCTGATGATACAGCGCTGGTGGCTGATTCATGTGAGAAACTGCAGAAGCTGGTGACTGAATTTGGTAAAGTGTGTGAAAGAAGAAAGTTAAGAGTAAATGTGAATAAGAGCAATGTCATTAAGTACAGTAGGGTTAAGGGTCAAGTCAATTAGGAGGTAAGTTTGAATGTAGAAAAACTGGAGGAAGTAAAGTGTTTTAGATATCTGGGAGTGGATCTGACAGCGGATTAAACCATGGAAGGGAAGTGAATCATAGGGTGGGGGAGGGGGTGAAAATCCTGGGAGCCTTGAAGAATGTGTGGAAGTCGAGTACATTATCTCGGAAAGCAAAAATGGGTATGTTTGAAGGAATAGTGGTTCCAACAATGTTGTATAGTTGCGAGGCGTGGGCTATGGATAGAGTTGTGCGGAGGAGGGTGGATGTGCTGGAAATGAGATGTTTGAGGACAATGTGTGGTGTGAGGTGGTTTGATCGAGTAAGTAATGTAAGGGTAAGAGAGATGTGTGGAAATAAAAAGAGCGTGGTTGAGAGAGCAGAAGAGGGTGTTCTGAAATGGTTTGGGCACATGGAGAGAATGAGTGAGGAAAGATTGACCAAGAGGATATATGTGTCGGAGGTGGAGGGAACGAGGAGAAGTGGGAGACCAAATTGGAGGTGGAAAGATGGAGTGAAAAAGATTTTGAGTGATCGGGGCCTGGACATGCAGGAGGGTGAAAGGCGGGCAAGGAATAGAGTGAATTGGATCGATGTGGTATACCGGGGTTGGCGTGATGTCAGTGGATTGAATCAGGGCATGTGAAGCGTCTGGGGTAAACCATGGAAAGTTGATCGGGGCCTGGATGTGGAAAGGGAGCTGTGGTTTCGGGCAAATCCTCTATCACTTCTGATCCACACATCCTCTACCACTTCTGAAACCACACTGCTCTTCCCCAATCTGATGCTCTGTACATGCCTTCACCCCCTCAATCAATACCCTCCCATATAATTTACCAGCAATACTCAACAAACTTATACCTCTGTAATTTGAGCACTCACTCTTATCCCCTTTGCCTTTGTACAATGGCACTATGCACGCATTCCGCCAATCCTCAGGCACCTCACCATATGTCATACATTCATTAAATAACCTTACCAACCAGTCAACAATACAGTCACCCCCTTTTTTATTGAATTCCACTGCAATACCATCTAAACCTGCTGCCTTGCCGGCTTTCATATATATATATATATATATATATATATATATATATAATACCATATGATATCAATGCGGCTGAGGAGCCGCGCACCATGATGATACCTCCACCTCAGTCCTCGCATGAATCCCTGCCTTCAGGTTCAATGCTGACGCTACTACGTTTGTGAATCGGGAACCATTGCAACACAAACCTCGCCAGGTGGTAGAGTTTCCCGCAGTGTATCGAGACAGACTTCCCCAGAACTTTTTTAAAGGGGAAGTAAATGTTTATAGTTGTGTTACTGGAGTGATAGTTTTCATACATGGTGTTGTGACAAGAAAATAGTGAAATTGGAGAAAAATGTAGCTTAGACATTGAAGCTTATTGATACAGTGGTTAAATTGATGAGAACTGCTATTGACGTTTGCGTAAATAAATTATACATTTCCTTTTTCCATAGTCAGAGGTTGAACCATTATGTGACATTCATTTTTTCATTCATTTCAAGCTAGAAGTTTCAGTTTTCTAAATTGTTTCTTACATTTTTCATATGTATATATATGTATGTGTGTGTGTGTGTATATGTGCGTATGTATGTGTATGTGTGTGTATGTGTATATGTATATATATATGTATATTATCCCTGGGGATAGGGGTGAAAGAATACTTCCCACGTATTCCTCGCGTGTCGTAGAAAGCGACTAGAGGGGACGGGAGCGGGGGGCCAGAAATCCTCCCCTCCTTGTATTAACTTTCTAAAATGGGAAACAGAAGAAGGAGTCACGCGGGGAGTGCTCATCCTCCTCGAAGGCTCAGAGTGGGGTGCCTAAATGTGTGTGGATGTAACCAAGATGTGAAAAAAGGAGAGATAGGTAGTATGTTTGAGGAAAGGAACCTGGATGTTTTGGCTCTGAGTGAAACGAAGCTCAAGGGTAAAGGGGAAGAGTGGTTTGGGAATGTCTGGGGAGTAAAGTCAGGGGTTAGTGAGAGGACAAGAGCAAGGGAAGGAGTAGCAATACTCCTGAGACAGGAGTTGTGGGAGTATGTGATAGAATGTAAGAAAGTAAATTCTCGATTAATATGGGTAAAACTGAAAGTTGATGGAGAGAGGTGGGTGATTATTGGTGCATATGCACCCGGGCATGAGAAGAAAGATCATGAGAGGCAAGTGTTTTGGGAGCAGCTGAATGAGTGTGTTAGTGGTTTTGATGCACGAGACCGGGTTATAGTGATGGGTGATTTGAATGCAAAGGTGAGTAATGTGGCAGTTGAGGGAATAATTGATATACATGGGGTGTTCAGTGTTGTAAATGGAAATGGTGAAGAGCTTGTAGATTTATGTGCTGAAAAAGGACTGATGATTGGGAATACCTGGTTTAAAAAGCGAGATATACATAAGTATACTTATGTAAGTAGGAGAGATGGCCAGAGAGCGTTATTGGATTACGTGTTAATTGACAGGCGTGCGAAAGAGAGACTTTTGGATGTTAATGTGCTGAGAGGTGCAACTGGAGGGATGTCTGATCATTATCTTGTGGAGGCTAAGGTGAAGATTTGTATGGGTTTTCAGAAAAGAAGAGTGAATGTTGGGGTGAAGAGGGTGGTGAGAGTAAGTGAGCTTGGGAAGGAGACCTGTGTGAGGAAGTACCAGGAGAGACTGAGTACAGAATGGAAAAAGGTGAGAACAATGGAAGTAAGGGGAGTGGGGGAGGAATGGGATGTATTTAGGGAATCAGTGATGGATTGCGCAAAAGATGCTTGTGGCATGAGAAGAGTGGGAGGTTGGTTGATTAGAAAGGGTAGTGAGTGGTGGGATGAAGAAGTAAGAGTATTAGTGAAAGAGAAGAGAGAGGCATTTGGACGATTTTTGCAGGGAAAAAATGCAATTGAGTGGGAGATGTATAAAAGAAAGAGACAGGAGGTCAAGAGAAAGGTGCAAGAGGTGAAAAAAAGGGCAAATGAGAGTTGGGTGAGAGAGTATCATTAAATTTTAGGGAGAATAAAAAGATGTTCTGGAAGGAGGTAAATAAAGTGCGTAAGACAAGGGAGCAAATGGGAACTTCAGTGAAGGGCGCAAATGGGGAGGTGATAACAAGTAGTGGTGATGTGAGAAGGAGATGGAGTGAGTATTTTGAAGGTTTGTTGAATGTGTTTGATGATAGAGTGGCAGATATAGGGTGTTTTGGTCGAGGTGGTGTGCAAAGTGAGAGGGTTAGGGAAAATGATTTGGTAAACAGAGAAGAGTTAGTGAAAGCCCTGCGGAAGATGAAAGCCGGCAAGGCAGCAGGTTTGGATGGTATTGCAGTGGAATTTATTAAAAAAGGGGGTGACTGTATTGTTGACTGGTTGGTAAGGTTATTTAATGTATGTATGACTCATGGTGAGGTGCCTGAGGATTGGCGGAATGCGTGCATAGTGCCATTGTACAAAGGCAAAGGGGATAAGAGTGAGTGCTCAAATTACAGAGGTATAAGTTTGTTGAGTATTCCTGGTAAATTATATGGGAGGGTATTGATTGAGAGGGTGAAGGCATGTACAGAGCATCAGATTGGGGAAGAGCAGTGTGGTTTCAGAAGTGGTAGAGGATGTGTGGATCAGGTGTTTGCTTTGAAGAATGTATGTGAGAAATACTTAGAAAAGCAAATGGATTTGTATGTAGCATTTATGGATCTGGAGAAGGCATATGATAGAGATGATAGAGATGCTCTGTGGAAGGTATTAAGAATATATGGTGTGGGAGGAAAGTTGTTAGAAGCAGTGAAAAGTTTTTATCGAGGATGTAAGGCATGTGTACGTGTAGGAAAAGAGGAAGTGATTGGTTCTCTGAAAGTGGTTTGGGCGGGGGTGGTGTCTCCTGGTGTTTAATTTTTTTATGGATGGGTTGTTTGGGGGGTAATGCTTTTTTTCTGTTTTGGGGTGGGGCGGGAGTGGTCAGTTTTGTTGCTGATGATACAGCGCTGGTGCTGATTCGTGAGAAAAAAGGAAGGGTGATGATTTGGTAAAGTGTGTGAAAGAAGAAAGTTAAGGTAAAGTGAATAAGGGCAGGGTTTTTTGTACAGTAGGGGTTAGGGCAAGTCAATTGGAGGTAAATTTGAATGGAAAAAACTGGAGGAAGTAAGTGTTTTAGATTCTGGGGGTGGATTGGGCAGGGGATAACCATGGAAGGGAAGTGAATCATAGGGTGGGGGGGGGGGGAAAAAATCTGGGGCTTGAAGAATGTGGGGAAGCGAGAACTTATCTCGGAAAGAAAAAAAGGGTATTTTTAAAGGGAATGTGGGTTCCCCAACAATTTTTTTGTTGCGGGGCGGGGGTTGATGAGTTGTCGGAGGAGGGTGGATTGGGAAATGAGATGTTTGAGGCCAATTGTGGGTGTGAGGGGGTTTGAGGGGAGTAAGTTTTAGGGAAGAGGATGTTTTGGAAATAAAAAGAGGGGTTGGAAAAAGGCAGAAGGGGTGTTTTTAAAGGGTTTTGGGGGCACATGGAGAGAATGGGAGGAAAGATTGACAAGAGGATATAGGGCGGGGTGGGGGGAAACGAGGAGAAGTGGGGGAGCCCAAATTTGGGGGGAAAAGATGGATAAAAAAGATTTTGAGTGAGGGGGCCGGGACATGCAGAGGGTAAGGGGGGCAGGAATAGAGTAAATTGGACGATGTGGTATACGGGTTCTTTATGTCATGGATTAAACAGGGCTGTAAGCGTCTGGGGTAAACCCCAGGGAAAAGTTTTGGGGCCCGGGTGGGAAAAGGGGCTGTGGTTTGGGCAATCTCCACTTTGACCCAACTGCTCTACTTTTTGGCCACACGGCTTTCCCCAAAGGGGATGTTGAATGGGCCCCCCCCCTATAATTTTCCCCTTCCCATTATAAATTTAAGAATATAAAATTATATTTAATTTAGATATTTATTTTTTTTAAAATGGTTGAAAGAGAATTGGGGTTTCCCCATAGTCATAATTCTTTAAATAAAATTAAAAGTAAACTTTGCCCCCCCTTTTTTATTGAATTACATGCAAAATTAAACCTTTGTCCTGCCGGTTTTAAAATTATTAATTTTTTTATTTATTATGTAAAATTTTAAATTTTTTTAAATTGTTTTTTTACATTTTTCATATGTATTATATGTTGTGGTGTGTGTGTGTATTGTGCGTATTATGTGTTGTGTGTGTTGTTTTTTTATTTAATTTTTTAAAATTATATTTCCCTGGGGGTGGGGGGGTTTAAAGAAAACTTCCCCCGATTCCTCGCGTGTCGTAGAAAGCGACTAGAGGGGACGGGGGGGGGGGGGGGGCCCGAAAAACCTCCCCTCCTTGTTTTAAATTTCTAAAAAGGGAAACAGAAGAAGGAGTAGCGGGGAGTGCTCTCCTCCCCGAAGCTCAGATGGGGGCCCAAATGTGTGTGGATGTAACCAAAATGTGAAAAAAGGAGAGATGGTTGTATGTTTAGGAAAGGACCTGGATGTTTTGGCTCTGAGTGAAACGAAGCTCAAGGGGGAAAAGGGGAAGGTGGGTTTGGGAATGTCTGGGGGGTAAAGTCAGGGGTTAGTGGAGGGAAAAGGGGAAGGGTAGCAATACTCCTGAAAAAAGGAGTTGGGGATATGTGTGAAATTAAAAAAGTAAATTCTCGATTAATAGGGGAAACTGAAAGTTGATGGAGAGAGGTGGTGATTTTGGCTATGCACCGGGGATGAGAAGAAAAAAAATCTGAAGGCAAGGTTTTGGGGCGCTGAATGATTTTGTTAGTGGTTTTGATGCACGAGACCGGGTTATGATGGGTGATTTGAAGCAAAGGTGATTTAAGTGGATGGGGTTTTTTTCAGTGTTTTTGTTGGAAATGGTGAAGAGCTTGTAGATTTATGTGCTGAAAAAGGCTGATGATTGGGAATACTGGTTTTTTAAAAAAGGGAAAATTTAAAAATTTACTTTGTAAGTAGGGAGTGGCAGGAGCGTTATTTGGGTTCGTGTTAATTGACAGGCGTGCGAAAAAAGAGACTTTTGGATGTTAAGTGTGAGGGTGCACTGGAGGGGTCTGTCATTATCTTGTGGAGGCTAAAGGGGAAGGTTTGTTGGGGTTTTAGAAAAAAGAGAGTGAATGTTGGGGTGAGAGGGGGTTTGAGTAAGTGAGTTGGAAAGGAGACTGTGTGAGGAGTACCAGGAGGACTGGTACAGAATGGAAAAAGGTGAGAACAAGGGAAGTAAGGGGGATGGGGGGGGAGGAATGGGATGTTTTTGGGAATCAGTGATGGATTGCGAAAAAGATGCTTGTGCCATGGGGGAAAGAGTGGGGGGTGGTTTGTTTTAAAAAGGGTGGGTGGTGGGTAAAAAGAAAGTAAGAGTTTTAGTGAAAGAAAAAGAGAGAGCATTTGGACGATTTTTGGGGGAAAAAAAAAAAATGCTTTTGAGTGGGGATTTTAAAAAAGAAAGAGCAGGAGGTCAGAGAAAAGGTGAAAGAGGTGAAAAAAGGGGCAAAATGAGATTTGGGGTGAGAGAGTTAAAAAATTTTAGGGAGAATAAAAAAGATGTTTGGAAGGAGGTAAAAAAAAGTGGTAAGAAAAAGGGGAGCAAATGGGAATTCAGTGAAGGGCGAAAATGGGGGGGTTTGATAACAATAGTGGTGATGTGAAAAGGAGAGGGTGATATTTTGAAGGTTTGTTGAATGTGTTTGTGATAGAGGGGAGTATGGGTTTTGTTCGAGGTGGTGTGCAAAGTAAAGAGGGTTAGGGAAATATTGGAAAAAAGGGAAAAGGGGTAGTAAAAGCTTTGGGGGAAGATGAAACCCGGCAAGGCGCAGGTTTGGATGGTTTTGCGTGGAATTTAAAAAAAAGGGGGTGATGTTTGTTGATGGTTGTTAAGGTTTTTTAAATGTATTTTGTCATGGTGGGTGCCTGAGGTTTGGGCGGATGGTGCATAGTGCCATTGTAAAAAGGCAAAGGGGATAAGAGTGGTGCTAAAATTTCGAGGTATAAGTTTGTGAGTATTCTGGTAAATTATATGGGGGGATTGATTGAGAGGGTGAAGGCATTCAGAGCATAGTTTGGGGAAGGCAGGTGGTTTCAAAAGTGGTAGTGATGTGTGGATCAGGTGTTTGTTTGAAGAATGTTTTGGGGAAAAATATTAAAAAAGAAATGGATTTGTATGTAGCATTTTGGTTTGGGGAAAAGGCATTGATGAGTTGGGGAAGGTGTCTGGGGGGAGGTATTAAAAATTTTTTGGGGGTGGGAGGAATTTGTTAGAAGCAGTGAAATTTTTTTTATCGAGGAGTAAGGCATGTGTAGTGTAGGAAGAGAGGAAAGTGATTGGTTCTCTGAATTAGGTTTGCGGCAGGGGTGTGTGATGTCTCCATGGTTGTTTATTTTTTATGGTGGGGTTGTTAGGGAGGTAATGCAAGGTTTTGGAAAGGGGGAAGTATGAGTCTTTTGGGGGGATGAGAGAGTTTGGGGAAAAGTGGTCAGTTGTTGTTCGCTATGATACAGCGCTGGTGTGATTCATGTGAGAAACTGCAGAAGCGGTGATGATTTTGGTAAAGTGTGGGGGAAAGAAGAAGTTAAGGTAAATGTGAAAAGAGAAAAGGTTTTAGGTACAGTAGGGTTTTGAGGGTCAAGTCAAGGGAGGTGAGTTTGAATGGGAAAAACTGGAGGAAGTGAAGTGTTTTAGATTCTGGGAGTGGATCTGGAGCGGTGGAACCATGGAAAACGGAAGTGGATCATTTGGGTGGGGGAGGGGGCGAAAATTCTGGGGGGCCTTGAAGATTGTGGAAGTCGGAAAATTATCTCGGAAAGCAAAAATGGGTATGTTTGAAGGGGAAAAGTGGTTCCCAAAAATGTGTTGGTTGCGAGGCGTGGCTATGGATAGAGTTGTGGCAGGGGTTGGATGTGCTGGAAATGAGATGTTTGAGGGGCAATGTGTGGTGTGAGGGGTTTGATCGGTTGGGAACGTTGGGTAAAGAGATGTGTGGAAATAAAAAAAGGGTGGTTTTGGGGAGCAGAAAAGGGTGTTTTGAATGGTTTTGGGCACATATAAAATTTAAATATAAAAATTTATATTTAAAATTTTTTAAACATATTTTTTTTTTTTTTCTTTTTCATTTTATTTTTCCCTTTTCCTGTATCCCCTTAAACAGTGGACAAAAGGTAACCCCCTTTTTTAAAAAAACCCCCGGCCCAAACCCCCCCGCCATTTATTTAAAATTTTTAAACACCTTTTCCTTTTAACCAAAAAAAAACCCTGATCTTTAAACTTTCCACACCAAAAAACCCAAAATTATACATAAAGGGCACATACATTTAAACCCTGTCCTTCATCCTTTCCCGCCGCCCCCCCCAAAAACATGAAATTAAACCCCCTTCCCCGGGGGTTTTAATTCCCCCAAAGGAAAAGAACGGCCACCCCCCCTTTCAGCCTTAGGGCCATTGAAAAGCACCGAAACCACTTTTTCCCTTTCCCATATCCGCCAAACAAAATTTTCCCATGGTTTACCCCAGCCGTTAATGCCCTTTAAATTCCTTTGGACAGCACGTCGCCCCCCGGTATACCACATCTTTCCAAAATTCTTTCTTTCCTTGCACCCTTTCCCCCTCCTGTATGTTCGGGCCCCCCCGTTTGCTCGAAATCTTTTTCGCTCCATCCTTCCCAAAGGGTCCAATTTGGTCCCCCACTTCCCCTCGTTCCCTCCACCTCTGACACGTATATTTTTTTGGGGTCAATTTTTCCTACTCATTCTCTCCTTTGTGACCAAACCATTTAAATTTACACTTCTTTGCTTCTCAACCACTCTCTTTTTATTACCACACATCTCTCTTACCCTTTCATTACTTACTCGATCAAACTACCTCACACCACGTATTGTCCTCAAACATCTCATTTTCAACACATCCACCCTCCTCCGCACAACCCTACCTATAACCAATGCCTCACAACCATATAATATTGTTGGAACCACTCTTCCTTCAAACATTCCCATTTTTGCTCTACGAGATAACGTTCTCGCCTTCCACACACATTCTTCAACGTTCCTAGAACCTTCGCCCTCTCCCAAACCCTGTAACTCACTTCCACTTCAATGGTCCTATCCGCTGCCAAATCCGCTCCCAGATATCCAAAACACTTCATTTACTCCAGTTTTTCTCCATTCAGACTTACCTCCCAATCTACTTGTCCCTCAACTCTATTGAACCTAATAACCTTGCTCTTATTCACATTTACTCTCAGCTTACTTCTTTCACAAACTTTACCAAACTCAGTCACCAGCTTCTGTAGTTTCTCATCTGAATCAGCCACCAGCGCTGTAACCTCAGAAAATAACAACTGACTCACTTCCCAAGCTTTCTCATCCACAACAGACTGCATACTTGCCCCTCTTTTCAAAACTCTTGCATTTACCTCCTTAATAAGCCATCCACAAACAAATCAAGCAACCAAAGACATCATGCAACCCTGCCGCAAACCGACATTTAAAGGGAACCAATCACTTTCCTCTTTTCCTACTCGTCACATACCGTATATCCTCGATAAAAACTTTTCACTGCTTCTAGCAACTTACTTCCCACACCATATACTCTTAATACTTTCCACAGAGCATCTCTATCAACTCTATCATATGCCTTCTCCAGAGCCATAAAAGCTACATACAAATCCATCTGTTTTTCTAAGTATTTCTCACATACATTCTTCAAAGCAAACACTTGATCCACACATCCTCTACCATTTCTGAAACGACACTGCTCTTCCCAAGTCTGATGCTAGGTACATACCTTCAACCTCCCAATCAATACCCTTTCATATAATTTCCCAGGAATACTCAACAAATTTATACCTCTGTAATTTGAACACTCACCTTATTCCCTTTGCCTTTGTACAATGGCACTATGCATACATTCCGCCAATCCTCAGTCACTTCACTATGATTCCTACATACACTGAATATCCTCATCAACTAGTCGACAACACAGTCACACCCATTTTTAATAAATTCCACCGCAATACCATTTAGACCCGCCGCCTTGCCGGATTTCATCTTCCACTAAGCTTTCACTATCTCTTCTCTGTTCACCAACCAGAGTCCCTGACTCTCTCACTTCGCACACCACCCCAACCATATACATAAATGTGCACATACATGTCAACATGTACACATATACATACACATACATACACGTACACAGACATGCCCATATATAAACATGTACATATTCATACTTGCTTGCCTTCATTTATTTCTGATGTTACTCTGCCCTACAGGAAACAGAATCGCGACCCCCTCCTTCAGCGAGGTAGGGCCATGTGTAATGCACCGAAACCACAGCTCCCTATCCACATATACGTTCCACGGAACTTTCTATGGTTTACCTCAGACGTTTCACATGCCCTGGTTCAGTTCATTGACAGCACGTCGACCCCAGTATACCACATCGTTCCAATTCATTCTGTTCCTTGCACTCCTCTCACCCTACAGTATGTTCAGGCCCCGATCGCTCAAAATCTTATTTACTCCATTCTTCCATCTCCAACTTGGTCTTCCGCTTCGCCTTGTTCCCTCCACCTCTGACACATATAATAGAAGATTCAATGATATTTCTCGTGGTACTGGAGTTAGAGTTAATAACTGAGATAGCATTACTCCAGTGAGTACAATGATCGTAGCTTTTAAAGTGATTAAACAAGGCATTTGATTCTTGTCCTGTTTTAATACGATACTTATGTTGCTTAAGTCTAATAGAAAGATCCTTACCAGTCTGCCCAACATAAAACTTATCACAATTTCTACAATGACACTTATAGATGCATCCAGGAGAATTTTCTAGTGAGTTCCTGATTAAGATATTTTTCATAGTATCATTTTTGCTGAAGGCAACATCTACATTAAACGATTTAAGCAGCAAGGGAAGTAAAGTAAAATTATCATTAATATGGATAACTAAAAGATTCTTGGTGTCACTGGGAGGTTTGGGTTCAACTCTATAAAAGGATTTATTTGCTAACTTATGGGATTTATCAATGAAAGGTCTACGGTACTTTAACTTAGCTTCAACAGAATATATCTTCTCAAACTCACCATCAATAAACTCTGGACTGCAAATACGTAATGCTCTAAGGAACATAGATTGAAATGATGATAATTCAACTCTGTCATGTTGAGATGAGTAATGATGAATATATGAGCATACATTGGTAGGTGTATATGCTAAACTTAAACTTGTTTCCTTGCCTGTGGATCATGCTGTCTAAAAATGGTAACATACCATTATTTTCATTTTCTATAGTGAATTTGATGGAAGGACCTAAATTGATTATAATGAAATTTATATCTGTAAGGATTTAGTGTATGCCAGTTTGTTAAAACCAGTGGTTCCAAATTGCCCTAAAAGAGTTATAAGAGCAATTGAAACTTAAAAAAAAGACAATGATATGCATATTACTAAAGCAGATAAGGCTAACACTGTTGTGATTATAGACAAAAGTAATCATTTATCTAAATTGAATGATCTTTTAAATGATGACACAACATATTCTAAACTCAGTATAGATCCCCTGGCAGCAGTTAATTCCCATTACAATAAAGAACTGAAGCTGTTATTGAAAGGTAATGATTCTCTCATGAAAAGTTCATCATCTTTGTCCCCGTCATTGCGTATATGTATGGAATTATCAAAAAACATAAACAAAATTTTCCAGCAAGTCCTATAGTGAGTTCAGTAGGCTCCATCATATATAATTTGTCAAAATGGTTAGTTTCTTTATTAAGCCCTTTAGTGGGTTAGACATCAAATTTTAATATCATGAACAATGTATATGTAGTTAACAAGCTTAACTATATCAATGTCAGTTTTGATTTCAAACTTGTTAGCTTTGATGTTTCCTCACTGTTCATAAAAGTTCCAGTTGATGACCTTTTAGAATATTCATTTCATGTTTTGGATGACATTCATTTACCTGTTTCAAATTGTTTTTATTGAAATGATGAAACTGTGTATAAAAGACTGTATTTCAATTCAGTGGAGAATATTATGCTCAAAAATTTCACCTGTACTAAGTGATTTTTATATGGAATTTTTTGAAACAAAATTACTTGAGGATATGTTACTTTCTAATGCAATTTGGTTTAGGTTTGTAGATGACGTTCTTTGTGCTTGGCCAACAAATGAGAATTTACAAACATATCTCCCCTTACTTAACAGTTTAGTACCTTCCATCAAATTTACTGTAGAAAATGAAAATAATTATATGTTTCCATTCTTAGACTGCATAATCCATAGGCAACGAAACAAGTTTAAGCTTAGCATATGCAGAAAACCTACCATTGTATACTCATATATTCATTATTGCTCATTTCAACATGAAAGAGTTGAATTATCATCATTTCAATCTATGTTCCTTAGGGCATTAAGTGTTTGCAGTCCAGAGCTTATTGTTGATGAGTTTGAGAAAATATATTCTATCGGATCTAAGTTAAAGTGCCCTAGATATTTCATTGGTAAATCCCTAAAGTTAGCAAAGAGATAATTTCATAGAGTTGAACCCAAACCTCCCATTGACACCAAGAATCTTTCAGTTCTCCCTTTTAATAATGATTTTACTTTACTTCCCATGTTGCTTAAACCCTTTATGTAAATATTGCCCTCAGCAACAATAATATTTTAAGGAATATCGCAATCTGGAACTCACCAGAAAATTCTCCTGGATGCATCTATAAAGTGCCATGTAGAAATTATGATACGTTTAATGTTGGGCAGACTGGTAAGGATCTTTCTATTAGAGTTAAGCAAAATGAATATAGTATAAGAACAGGACAAAAATCAAATGCCTTGCTTAATCACGTTAAAAACTACAATCTTTGTACTGACAGGAGTAATGCCATCTCAGTTATTAACTCTAACTCTATTACCACGAGAAATATCATCGAATCTTCTATCATCAAATACACAAAAAATTATAACCTTAATATTAGCGAAGGTCTACACAAATTGGATAGCGTTATTGTTGATAAAATCTGTAAACAATTCCCTTTCTTGTCCACATAAGTTTATGATACGCTCGTTGTCTGTCTTGGACAATCACGTGTTTACCAAATGGCGTCCTAGCTAAGTCTCTTCTTTGTATGTCAGCTGACTTATGTTTCTCGTATCTCCCCTGATGATGTGATTATTACACGAAAGTGCACTTGGGAACTTATCGTGTTTCATTTTTCCCGTGGACTCATATGAATATACTTGATCACCCGCAAATTTGTGATCCTTTCTAATATATATATATATATATATATATATATATATATATATATATATATATATATATATATATATATATATATATATATATATATATATATATATATATATATATATATATATATATATATAGTAAAGAATGGAAAAAGGTGAGAACAATGAAAGTAAGGGGAGTGGGGGAGGAATGGGATGTATTTAGGGAATCAGTGATGGATTGCGCAAAAGATGCTTGTGGCATAAGAAGAGTGGGAGGCGGGTTGATTAGAAAGGGTAGTGAGTGGTGGGATGAAGAAGTAAGATTATTAGTGAAAGAGAAGAGAGAGGCATTTGGACGATTTTTGCTTGGAAAAAATGCAATTGAGTGGGAGATGCATAAAAGAAAGAGACAGGAGGTCAAGAGAAGGGTCCAAGAGGTGAAAAAGAGGGCAAATGAGAGGTGGGGTGAGAGAGTATCATTGAATTTTAGGGAGAATAAAAAGATGTTCTGGAAGGAGGTAAATAAAGTGCGTAAGACAAGGGAGCAAATGGGAACTTCAGTGAAGGGCGCAAATGGGGAGGTGATAACAAGTAGTGGTGATGTGAGAAGGAGATGGAGTGAGTATTTTGAAGGTATGTTGAATGTGTTTGATGATAGAGTATCAGATATAGGGTGTTTTGGTCGAGGTGATGTGCAAAGTGAGAGGGTTAGGGAAAATGATTTGGTAAACAGAGAAGAGGTAGTAAAAGCTTTGCGGAAGATGAAAGCCGGCAAGGCAGCAGGTTTGGATGGTATTGCAGTGGAATTTATTAAAAAAGGGGGTGACTGTATTATTGACTGGTTGGTAAGGTTATTTAATGTATGTATGACTCATGGTGAGGTGCCTGAGGATTGGCGGAATGCGTGCATAGTGCCATTGTACAAAGGCAAAGGGGATAAGAGTGAGTGCTCAAATTACAGAGGTATAAGTTTGTTGAGTATTCCTGGTAAATTATATGGGAGGGTATTGATTGAGAGGGTGAAGGCATGTACAGAGCATCAGATTGGGGAAGAGCAGTGTGGTTTCAGAAGTGGTAGAGGATGTGTGGATCAGGTGTTTGCTTTGAAGAATGTATGTGAGAAATACTTAGAAAAGCAAATGGATTTGTATGTATCATTTATGGATCTGGAGATGGTATATGATAGAGTTGATAGAGATGCTCTGTGGAAGGTATTAAGAATATATGGTGTGGGAGGAAAGTTGTTCGAAGCAGTGAAAAGTTTTTATCGAGGATGTAAGGCATGTGTACGTGTAGGAAGAGAGGAAAGTGATTGGTTCTCAGTGAATGTAGGTTTGCGGCAGGGGTGTGTGATGTCTCCATGGTTGTTTATTTTGTTTATGAATGGGGTTGTTAGGGAGGTGAATGCAAGAGTTTTGAAAAGAGGGGCAAGTATGAAGTCTGTTGGGGATGAGAGAGCTTGGGAAGTGAGTCAGTTGTTGTTCGCTGATGATGCAGCGCTGGTGGCTGATTCATGTGAGAAACTGCAGAAGCTGGTGACTGAATTTGGTAAAGTGTGTGAAAGAAGAAAGTTAAGAGTAAATGTGAATAAGAGCAAGGTTATTAGGTACAGTAGGGTTGAGGGTCAAGTCAATTTGGAGGTAAGTTTGAATGGAGAAAAACTGGAGGAAGTAAAGTGCTTTAGATATCTGGGAGTGGATCTGGCAGCGGATGGAACCATGGAAGCGGAAGTGGATCATAGGGTGGGGGAGGGGGCGAAAATCCTGGGAGCCTTGAAGAATGTGTGGAAGTCGAGAACATTATCTCGGAAAGCAAAAATGGGTATGTTTGAAGGAATAGTTGTTCCAACAATGTTGTATGGTTGCGAGGCGTGGGCTATGGATAGAGTTGTGCGCAGGAGGATGGATGTGCTGGAAATGAGATGTTTGAGGACAATGTGTGGTGTGAGGTTGTTTGATCGAGTACGTAACGTAAGGGTAAGAGAGATGTGTGGAAATAAAAAGAGCGTGGTTGAGAGAGCAGAAGAGGGTGTTTTGAAATGGTTTGGGCACGTGGAGAGAATGAGTGAGGAAAGATTGACCAAGAGGATATATGTGTCGGAGTTGGAGGGAACGAGGAGAAGTGGGAGACCAAATTGGAGGTGGAAAGATGGGGTGAAAAAGATTTTGTGTGATCGGGGCCTGAACATGCAGGAGGGTGAAAGGAGGGCAAGGAATAGAGTGAATTGGATCGATGTGGTATACCGGGGTTGACGTGCTGTCAGTGGATTGAATCATGGCATGTGAAGCGTCTGGAGTAAACCATGGAAAGCTGTGTAGGTATGTATATTTGCGTGTGTGGACGTATGTACATACATGTGTGTGGGGGTGGGTTGTGCCATTTCTTTCGTCTGTTTCCTTGCGCTACCTCGCAAACGCGGGAGACAGCGACAAAGCAAAATATATATATATATATATATATATATATATATATATATACATATACATATACGAACACAGTGCATAGAAATGCGCACCTTCATAGAACATACAAACTTCCAACAGCCAGGATCGAACCCGGGACCCCTGTGCAAGAGGCCGGAATGCTAGCTGCTAGGCTATGGGCCTGGCTAATAGGAGATAACTATTCGAATACTATGTACTCGAATACCCTTCGTCTCACGTTGGTGAGCAACGGGGCCTACACCGGTCATTTCCCAACAGGCGCACATAGCCAGCAGATAGCATTTTACCGAACCTAACTGTACAACGCGAAGGTATATGAATACGAACAAAGTGCATAGAAGCGCACACCTTCATAGACCATACAAATCTCCATCAGCCAGGATCGAACCCGGGACCCCTGTGGAAGAGGCGGGAATGCTAACCGCTAAGCTATGGGCCTGGCTAATAGGATATAACTATTCGAAGAGTATTCGAGTACATAGTATTCGAGTAGTTATTTCCTATCAGCCAGGCCAATAGCCTAGCGGTTAGCATTCCCGCCTCTTGCACTGGGGTCCCGGGTTCGATCCTGGCTGTTGGAGGTTTGTATGATATATATATATATATATATATTCACATATATATCACTTTTAGTAATAGTCACTAATTTCGCGTGTTATTTTTGTAGTGTAAAATTTGCTAATGATCATCCTCAGATTTTCATAAAGCACTTAACATTTTCTCTCAAGTTTATGTAAAATCAATGCTCATTTTGTAGACCTGCTGGTCACATTATAGATTTTTAGGAGTAAATGTAAGCAGATATGTCAAGTAGATCGATGAAACAAATGAGGTTCATTTGATTTGCTCTTGTCAAATTCCCACCCCAAAAGTAGTATTCTTTTATGGTATCTGTCAAAAATCTAATGCTGAAGGGTATTCAATCATACGTTCATACCAGGCTTAACAAATATACCATGTAATGATTTTCTTCCTTATCTTCAAGTGGCTGTGTAGGGGAACAAATTCAGAATAAATGCATCCGTCTCTTTCAAAATTGGGATGTTGGATCAAAATACGTATATTGCGCTTGTAATATTTGAATGTTGGATTACTGTCTCTAAGTACTATGTTGTCAATATGAGGAAAGTAAAAGGAAGTGTAATGTATATTTGCTGACATGTACAATAGGGAATCTGGCTTAACACCATCTGTTAGTAGGTAAAGATTCCATGCAACAGACGATAGTTTGGTGTACATGGGAGTACATGTGGGAGACAGATGACATAAGGCCTGATGATCTATGATAAGGTTAATTGCTACAGGAATGTTCAAGGGAAGGACAGATGACAGAAGACTTGGTCTATGACGAGGTTATCTGCCGGAGGACAGTACATGGGAAGGTCAGATAACAGAAGTCCTAATGGTTTATAACGAGGTTATCTGGTGGAGGACAGTACATGGGAAGGACAGATAACAGAAGATCTGATGGTCTATGACGAGTATATCTGGTGGAGGATAGTACATGGGAAGGATAGAAAAGACGAAACCTAATGGTCTATGAGGAACTTATCTACAGTCATAAGTTTATTTGTGGTAGAAACAGGATGATAAGCGGAAGCATCTTCACACCCAACACAATTGCGACACTATGTGGAAGAATGTGCACACACGTCCATTATTGCTGTGACTGACGTCACGATTCTATTTCAAGTATACTACGAACGATTTTTTCTTTTAATTCCCACTTTTATCTCATATTTATGGCCCAATGAAGGCCATGACAAGAGAATGGGAAAAAGATAACGACTTTTTAAGAGCTCTTGACGTGTTCACATACTTCTCTAATCATAAGTGTCAAGTTCAAAGTAAGTGCTATATCATTCATTTTCTAAGTAGCACGACTGCAGTATTTTTCTTGCTGAGCTTCTAACTTTCCCACTTCCCACTTACAGCAAGCTCCTTTCACCTATCTGAGCGAACCGGACAGCCAGATGAACGTTGAAATCACTGGAGGCTACGCCAAGGATGTGTGGGACTCGCTGAAAGAAATACACGGCTTTACGTAAGTGTTCTGCAGAGATCAACCAGTTTCGTTGTCTTTCATCCCCTGTTTGATACACACTGAATCAAAAGCTTTCTCTGAACTCATGTTTGTTTCTGCTGCATTAGTCCACCTTAAATCTTATATACCATTGTTGGACACAAGTAACTCCACCTCTTTCGAGGCAGCGTTCGTGAAACGGGGCTTTTAGAGGTCTGCAATTCGTGATTCTTTGATCCATAAAGTGTATCAGCAGTAAAGAGGTATTGGTCGATACTATATCAATGACGGTGATTTAGCGGCACGCGTAGCAGCATTGTGTTCTGTTTACTGTCTACATGGTGGAGACTTCACGTAGCTTGTCTACTCTTTGTATAGTGAGCATTGATAATCCATGACACAAAACCCACAACCGATGCACTCCACAACCGAAGCACAAAACCCTCAATCGAAGCACAAAACCCACAACTGGAGCACAAAACCCTCAATCGAAGCATGAAACCCACAAACGAAGCACAAAACCCACAACCGAAGCAAAAGACCCGCAATCGAAGCACAAAACCCACAAACGAAACACAAAACCCACAACTATAACACAAAACCCTCAATCGAAGCACAAAACCCACAACTGGAGCACAAAACCCTCAATCGAAGCATGAAACCCACAAACGAAGCACAAAACCCACAACCGAAGCAAAAGATTCACAAACGAAGCACAAAACCCACAAACGAATTACAAAACCCACAACTATAGCACAAAACCCTCAATCGAAGCATAAATCCCACAAACTAAGCATTAAACCCACAACCGAAGCACAAAACCCACAGCCGAAGCACAAAATCTACAAACGAAGCACAAAACTCACAAAAGAGGCAAAAAATCCACAACCGAAGCACAAAACCCACAGCCGAAGCACAAAATCCACAACAGGAACACAACTCTTCTGAGGAGTTGCTCCGTTTATACAAGGGATTGATTCGTCCATGTGGAGTGTAGCTCTCTCATCCGCGGTAGTTCTAGCTCTGTATCCTTCCTTGACAAAGGTGCGTTGAAAGCGATACGCCTTATAAACTGTCCCAGGCTAACTTCCAAATTTGACCCTATTGCCTTACGCCGCAGTGTTGGTTCACTTTCCCTCTTCTATTGGTATCATTTTGGATTTTCCTCCAGAGAGCTGGTTGCTTGTGTACCCCCACCACACAAAACTCGGCAAGCTGCTGCATCACATGATTATTGTGTTGCTATCGGCAACTCAAGGGTGGGCCGTTTTGATACCTGCTTCTTCCCTTACATGTCGAAGCTCTGGAACTCACTACGTTCTCGTGTCGTTCCCAATAACTGGAGCCTTCAACATACAAAACCCACAAACGAAGCACAAAACCCCCAAACAAAGCACAAAACCCCCAAACGAAGCACAAAACCCACAATCTAAGCACGATACTCACAACCGAAACACAAAAATTCACCTATGAAGCACAAAACTCAGAACCAAGGTACAGAACCCACAACCGAAGCACGAAATTCACAAGTGAATCACAAAACTCACAACAACAACATCCAGATGGTGAGCTCTGCTAGGCCCAGCTTCTGGTATGCACAATCCACAAGCCTTGTTGCTAAGTCCAACACAGTTCACAAGGCAACGACCGAAGGTAGTTCACATGCCTTATGAATCAGAACAGATGATTCAAAAACTTCCACTTCAGGGTTCGAAATAGGCTTCATAGGTATCAGCAGAACTCTCAGGGACAAGGATGAACGGCGATGGAGTGAATACATAGACGGAGTTTTAAAAACTAACACATAACTTGAGCCGACTCATCATTATCGTAGACTAGGATGGGGATGGTATCTTGATCTGTCTATCATCAGTAAACTAATTCAGTGGGATGGGACAAGTACACACAGACACCACGAGACCACAAACACCTCTTGTGAGGAATATTCACACGATCTGAGGTCCCTGAGCTGAGATCTCCAGTCACAGCCCCTCTGACGAGCAAAGTGGAAGGGGATGTCCATCTCACGTTGGTAGAATTGCTTTTCTCATCACAATGACAAATTTAGCAAAATGTGCTCAGCACAGATCAACGACAGTTATGCTGATTCAGCGAGGTACATCTTTTTGTTCGGGTCAAGTTACCGATTATGCTTGTAGCTATGTGATATGTTATCGTTAATCAACTGCTGTGCTTTTGAGGGACCAATCTTTGTAATGTGATGTCTAAGGGAAAACAGTATAAGTAAAACGGCTCAGTCGTCTGTGTCTGGACGACGCTTGATTGTTCAGTCATCAAAGGCTTCTCATTCTCGATGTTGATGAAGGAAAATAACGAAGTCTAGGGTTGTATTTATAAACTAGGGTTGTGAGGGCTGGCCTGAGATGCGGCAGTCCTCACTAGAGTTGTGAGGGCTGGCCTGAAGCATGGAAGTCCTTAATTTGGTTATGAGGGCTGGCGTGAGGCATGCCAGCCTTCATTTTGATTGCGAGGGCTAGCCTAAGGCATGGCAGCCCCCACTAGGGCTGTGAGGATTGGCCTGAGGCGTGACCCTCACTAGGGTTGTAAGTTCTGGCCTGTGGCGTGGCAGCCCTCACAAGGGTTGTTTGAGCTGGTCTCATGCGTGGCAGCCCTCACTAGGGTTGTGAGGGCTGGTCTGAGGCGTTGCAGCCCTCACTAGGACTGTGGGGGCTGGCCTGAGGCCTGGCAGGCCTCACTAGGGTTGTGAAGGCTGGCCTGAGGCGTTGCAGCCCTCGCTAGGGTTCTGAGGGCTGGCCTGAGGCGTGGCAGCCTCACTAGGCTTGTGAGGGCTAGCCTGAGGCGTGGCAGCCCTCACTAGGATTGTGAGGGCTGGTCTGAAGCGTGGCACCCTCACTAGGGCTGTGAGGGCTGGTCTGATGCGCAGCAGCCCTCACTAGGATTGTGGGGGCTGGCCTGATGCGTGGCAACCCTCACTAGGGT